>NC_071102.1:740000-745000 GCF_024256425.1 Clarias gariepinus
TACTAAATCAGCTGAGCGGTTTAAGCGGGCTCTCGAGATCCTGCGTTTCCCTGTAGAGAAATAATGGAGAACGAAACAGACGGGAAAAAAGGAAAAAGTACAGATGGATGCTGTTAATGCATGCACGCACGCACACACACACACACACACACACACACGAGGCTAAGAGCTTTGTATTCACTTTGCCTGGTCCTGAGTCTTTCAACTTAATAAACAAAGTCCAGTGTAAAGAGGAGATATAAAATGCCCTCGAGTCTCAGGAACCAGTGAATAATGAGATTTCCAGTTCAGATTGTGATGAGTTTTACACTAAACCCAGTGGAACAGCACATTCATCTGCACGGCCTTAAGACGGTCTCAGATCTTTATTCAGGTCAAAAACCTGTTTTTTTTTTTTTTTTATCTCTGTATCTGATAAAATGCATAAAACTTTGCTGTTTATTAAAATAAATACATAAAAAACTCTTTAAAGAATAAAAAAATTGCTGAAATTTTGTTTTTATATTTTAAAACTGGATTTTTAATATGATTTCAGATATTTTTTTGCTGCACCATGTGTTGGATATTTAATCTGTCAAAGAAAAATAAAAAATAAAATTTACTTTCAGTCTTGCGACTCACTTCTTAAAGAATAAAATCTGTTGCTTTTCCCATTTCATTTCAGTTTTTATTAAACAAATAACCAAATAAACAACCAACAGAATGGCTTCAGGTTAAATCACAGGGTCGTGTTCCAGATGAGTTTAATGCACCCGCGCCCATCCCCACGTCCCCATTATCAGTGTTACCCAGAATGCCTTGCTATAATGTGACGCAATGTCTTTAAATTATTTAAATGATTAGTATTTTGGTTTCTTCCTTCCTTAATCTCCTCCTGCGTGTCGGACTCTACCGTTGTGTTCCCTGCAAATTCTACTGACGGTTTCTCTTTATTAATAGCTGAACTATAAATTTATAAATCAATGTCTTCAACCAGGGAGGAGTTTGGCAGAAGAATTAAACCCAGCGGTCCTCGTATGAGGGTGGAACAGGGATATATATAGACAATGAATTTGGGAGAAAATGTCACGTCCTCATATGAGGACATTTGGGTCTCAAGAGGACGTTTCTACTTCGCTTTATTATCTATTCTATCATTTCTTTATACCCACATTTATATATAGTTTTCATGTATTTATTCCCTCGTTTTTTTGTTCTTTCTTTATTGCCCTGCTAACTTTATTGTTTTGTTAATCTTTTTCCCTCGTGACATTATTTTCTTTCTTTCTTTCTTTCTTTCTTTCTTTCTTTCTTTTCAAGCTAATTTTTTTTAAAGATATCTCCCTCTTCTGCCATTCCTCTGTTACTTTTCCTTTCTTGTGTGTGAATCTCAGAGTAAGGTCAGTAACAGAACTGAATCAGTTTCTAGTTGAGTCGTTTGTAGACTTCCTCTGAATCTCAATCTCTTTATCTCTGCACAGTGTTTACCGAAACAGAAGAGCTGTTCAGCTTTGCACTGAACCCACAGAACTCACCTTATAACCTCCTGGTTCACAGGTTACAGTAATTAGGAGCAGATGAGGCTAATTAATTACCAGCGCAGGAGGTTAAAAAGAAAAGGAAGCATTGACCATATAAGGAATGTGACAGCAGGTAAACCCCCCAGGTGTATGAGGGGGAAACAGGGACAGAGGGTGAGCAGGGTGACGGGAAGAAACAGTCCTGATATCTGTCACACACACACACACACACACACACTTTCAGAGAGTTCTGCTGTTAAAAATCCCAAACTAAAAAAAAAAAAAAAGCTTGGTTTAATCACCGTAACAAATCAGAGTAAAGCCTTTAATCACAGCCTGATATTGAGGAGGATAAACACCAGCTTCATTAGGGACGGTGTTCATTACGCACCTCCAACTCTACTGAGGACAAACCTGTGTCAGGTCTGTATTAGAACCTGCAGAGGACCTAGCCTAACCCTAATCCTAACCCTAACCTCGGTCCTGAAGGAACGTCGTTTTGTTTCACTGTCTATTAAACTGTATATGGTTAAAATGACAATAAAAGCCTACTTAAACTTGAACTTGAATAACCAGACTGTAATAAAGCCATTCTAAAATGTGTTGTTTGTTTATTTGTTTGGACACTAATATCATGTGATCATGAACATGATCGTGGGTCAGGCACTGTTTAATTTCTTTTTGGAAAACTGTTATCATTACAAGGTGTCTAATTCTTACTTGATTTTCATATATAATTGGATTTTTGCATCATTCTGAGCTGAGAGGAGATTTAACACAATAAAGTCTCACAGCAAAAAACACAAATATTTTTTAATAAATCCAGAGAGATAATGAGTCTGAGTGACTTAACCACAGAAGTAGTGGTATTGAGTCTCATTATTCCCTTTGTGTTGTATTTATTTCTCTTCATACAGGCTTTTATGTCAAACGCACACACACACACACACACACACACACACACACACACACACACACACACACACACACACTGTGGCTTATTTTAATAACTCAATCATATAATATAATAATTTAATCAATTAATTAAATATTACATTTCAAGAACTTTAAACAAGTTTCTAAAAAAGTTTATTCAGTAATGTAAGAATACATAATAAAAGATGTTTATTTAGGTTTCTACAAATAAAATAACTATATAAATTCTAAATAAAAAATAAACATCTACAGTATTTGATTATGTATCTTAGATATATAATCATAGACACATACATGGAAATATTTACTGATCAATTATATGAATTGATTATCAAGTCTTTTCAGTCTTATTAACTTTTTTTCCAATTTTATATAATTTCATGAATTTAAATATAATTTTCCTGGCTTTTTCATGCATCTTTTACATTTTTATGCAAAGTAATTTAGATAATTTTAATTGGAATCAATTAAAATAATCTTGTAATAATAAAATATAATAAAAATATAAAATAAATGTGACCTATATAATCCTCAAATATATATTTGTTGTATTGGTGAACAAAATATCATCTTTGGAATATTGTAATTATAATTATTTGAATTTCTCTCCACAGTTGTATGAAATGTTACCGCCGCGTTTTTGTTCTCCTCCTTTAGCGAGGCGTTATTTGGTAATTAGCTCTCGAGCAGAGGGACAGCGTGACCTCAGAGTCGTATTTTCTCCCACAGCATCACTGGACCAAAGGGATATTTTTTAGAATTGTAAATGAAGGTGATTGTGTTCATGTGCATTTTGATGAGATATCCCATGGTGCAACTGGCATGACCTTAAACCCGCTAAAGGACGAGCGAACCAGCACTGGATCTCAGACAAGAAATACAGAAAGCTGTAAGAGTGTGTGTGAATCAGGTGCTGTTTAACAGAGAGGCGTGGTTAGAATGAGAGGCGGAGTTAGAATGATTATTTGTTTTTATTTGTAGTATACTTTGCAGAAAAAAAATACAAAATCTTTAAAAATTTAAACTCTTTTTATCCAACAATGTCATAATAAAAAATACTGTTTGTATTGAAGTGAGTTTTTTGTTTTTGTTTTTTTTAGATACTCAAACCTAAACACAGCAACTTTATTAAATAATAATTAGGCCCATTCTGATCGTTTAGAGTTAGTGGTGAGGGCTGGAGCTCAAGAGCAACTTATTTTATTTGAAATGACTTTATAACACTTTATTGGAAAATAATTAGTGTTTTAAAATGTTATTTTTCTCCTTCATGACCTTTATGTCGGTGTGTCACACCGTGGGAAAAAAGCTAACTAAAAAGGTTTGTTTCTATTTGATACATAATGAAACTTTCAATTAGATTCTTGGGAGGGGCTTGAATTAATCAGTGAGGTTAGATTGATGGGTTGGAGGGGCGTATATTTACAGACGGAAGGCGTATTTTTCATTACATGAAGCATTTTTAAAAAAATATATCAAAATTCCTGCAAAAGATTTAGTGTTTAGTCTGAACAAATTTCTGGTAAATGGAAATGTATATTAGGTACATGTGATTCTTCACTCGTAAGAATTATATATAAAAAAGCAACATGTATTTAGATGTTGGTGTTGAGCTCAGAGTAATATAAACAGGGAAAAAAACATCAAGCCAGGGAGTCAAAAATAAATGATAACAAATCTAAAATCTAAACACACGCCTGGAGTGAAGGAGCTGAAGGTCACTAAATAGTGCGCACTACAGATAAGGGAACCTGTAGGGCATCGCTGATGGAGTGATGGGATGTAAAATGACACAGACAGAGATTAAGAGACAGTGAGTCAGACAGACAGACAGACAGACAGACACATATATATAGTGTACAAGTTGTGTCTTCTCTCCCTACATGCGCTCCGTACAGAGATCTCTCTCTACAGGAAGTTGATGATGTATGACGGGGAGAATGTTTTCTTTTTCTTCTTTTTACGTCGCTGCATTAATAAAACACCAGATCAGGAAAAATAAGAAGATACGTGCGGAAAATATTCTCTTTCCTCTTTAAATGATGTGCAGCCGCGCTGAAGTCCAACAGCTTGACATTTTTAACCCAGTGTTTACATTTCAAACATAATTAGAGGAGCAGAAGAGTGGGACCGAGCCGCTCCCCGGAGAACCGGAAAGAGAAAATAAAGAGGATTTCCACCTTACATTTCCACTGCAGTGTCCCGTGGATCGACGACGACAGCCGACCCACAGCTCCAGGAGCGATTTCACACTTTCACTCATCACAAACACTCCTTCTTCCCACTGATGAGGTGCGCAGTGTGAGGAAGCGACTGAGGCCTTGCTTTACATAATGTTCCAAAAAACTAACGAAAAAAAATCATTTCCAGCAGAGATTTCAAATAACAAACCCACAAACAAAAACAAATACAGATCCACTCTCACAATTCGTTATTTTTTGTTTGAAATAAAAACCCCATGGGCACACACACACACACGGAGAGCAGGTGGAGCTCTGGGTTTTGTGCTACAAACTGAGAGAAGAAAAAGCAGCACCTTGTAGTCAGAGTTAGCAGAACATTTTG
>NC_071102.1:750000-767500 GCF_024256425.1 Clarias gariepinus
TATTACTGAACTTTCTATTTTTCTGTTGCGCGTGAGTTCATTATTCATTATTCGCGTGACCCTCTCGCTGCACTGCGGTCGGATCAACAACATCTGCTCCTTTAAACACACTTTATAAATAAACATGACTTATTTTTCGCCCATTGTGTCCAAATCAAAGAGGAAAAAAACCTGGTGAAGAATAATTCTCCTGTTCAATTTTGTTCATTTTTTTGTGTAATTATGCCCACTCGCTTTAAAAGCGCTCTTTAAGACTAAGACTCATAGATTACACTGTGAAGGTCAACAAGGTCACGACTCCACCTTGAGCCTAGAGGTGTTAATGAGGTGGGCGTCGGCTCAGTCAGGTGGCTCCGCCTCCCTCTGATTTGTCAGTGATAATGTTCATGTGATCAAAAGTTTAGAGACAGAAAGAAAACAGATGGAGGTTAAATGATTATACTGTGTGTGTGTGTGTGTGTGTGTGTGTGTGTGTGTGTGTGTGTGTGTGTGTCTGTGTAAAGCAAATGATTGTACAGTATCTCTGAGCTCTGGATAGTTAAAAGTGAATAAAAGTGAAATTGAGGACATGCTCTGTGTGTGATGATTCAATTGTTAGTTTTGTGCCAAAGCTAATTTTCCCAACACACACTTACAGCTTCCAGTTTAGCTTCATGCTTTAGCTTTGTGCTTTATCAGCTGCACACATAAAACCTCACACTCAATATCAAACAACACACTTTAAGCCGTGAGCTCAGACCTCTGACTTCATGAACATGTCAGTTTTCAGAAAGACAAACACACTCGGGTGCAGCATTAATATTTACACTCGGTTTGTAAAACCCGCAGCACGCTGAGAGAAAAACCTGCACAGAAACATCCGTCTAAAAATAACTCCGGTGTTCAGATGGATTTATTTAACACACTGCTCCATGGATTTAGTAAAGGATATTACAATTATTTTATTTATCTTAGAAAAGAATGTAAAAACCTAAAACATCTGAGCAACAATACAGTGAAGTTTCAACTGAAGGAAAAATCTATTTTAGTCGTCAGCTCCGAACTTCTATTACAGACTTAGATCAGAGGAGATTTAGATTGAGAAAGTTAATTGATTGATTAATACCTGCATGTATATGAAATAATGTAGAAAAGTCTAATCTGTAATATTATAACTTATAATATTATGTAAAGTATAACTTATATTTAGTAAAATAAACAAATAAAAACAGTCAAACTAATAAATGTCTCATTAAGAAAATATCTTTCCCCTATTTTTAAAAAACATAAACATAAAACATAAAATTGCTTTTTTAAAACAAATTGATGAATAACTGAATATGCACATCCAATGGGTATTGAAAATACCTTAGTTAGTATTCTAAATGACTTATTTTGGGCCTCCCCCCCCCCCATCTTTAAATTAAAAGTACTTTTGAAGGCTTTGCGACGGCTATAAGCACAGTGAAATCTACTATTAAGAAGAAACTTGTCAGAGAGGAAACCAAGAGGCCAACAGCAACTCTGAAGCAGTTGCAGTTAACCCTGACCCCACCCTGGCCTTTGTTTGTATGTGACAACAGTATCACAAATTCTCCACAAATGTGGCTTGTATGAGAGGGTTGGGAGAAATAAGCCACGCCTTAGGAAAGGCCACATGCAGTCATGAGTCAGCTTTGGAAAAACACAGGTGGTCACAGTGAGATGAATTATTTGGCAGCAAATTATATATCTGGTGTAAATCTCATACAGCTCACCATCCAAATAACCATTCCTACAGTAAAGCATGGAGGTGGTAATATCCTGTTATGGGGTGTTTTCCTGCAGGAAGGTAAAGTCAGAGCACCAGACCTAAACCCCATTGGAAATCCGAGAAATGATTTTATGACTGCAGGCCATAAACAGTCCTTACACAGTCTCCATCAAATTGATTTCAACTTGGCAAATGCTAAATGTACCATTGAGAAGAAACGTTTTACCTGATTAAGTTTACTAATCATGTTTAGAAGAAGCTGATTCTTTTCCAAAATTTTTTTCCCTAACATGTTAGTGTTATATCTTTCATTTGGATGTTAAATAAAAGTTGGACAAAAAACACTGCCGTGCAACATTTACAATTATATACAGTATTTTCAGTGTATTATATACAATATTTTTATATTTTTATCGATTTTATTGAATCAGTCCAGGAGCACAGTGATAGAAAATGTCTGTCCTGTAAAGCTGATGGTGACCTGATAATAAATAATCCTTATTTAGGGAAAATCCTCTAAAACAGAGTTCACAGTCCGATACAGTGGAGAACAGGGATGATGTCAAGGAAACAGGGGACAACCTGTGTTGTGACAAAATGCTACAGCTTTTCAAACTGTGTAAGTCTTTATGCACTATGTACAGTATACAATATTAAATAATTATTTAACTGAGAATAAACAAACAAACAAATAAATAAACAATCCAGAAACAGTATTCTGATCATTTACTAGTTTATTCACAGGAAGCTTCATTCATACAAGTATTTCACTTCCCAAGATTATGTCTCACATTAAGATTTAGGATGTTAGGACAGATAGATCCTGACACGGGGTTACTGACTAAGTGCCATCAGTCACACACTATTGGGATGAGGTTTATATATTTATATATTTATTTATTATGTTGCAGCGAGTTTCTTATTTTTGTCCTGAACAGAATAGAAGTGTGTGAAACGCCTCACACACAGAGATGCTCAGTTTCTCAGGAGCTGTGACTCAGATTCTCTTCAGCATCAGACGTCACCCGAGCGTCAGAATAGAAGAGGACGCGAGCGGCAGTGTGTGTGAAATATGATAAATTACCTTCGGTAAAGCAGGTCAAGCTGCTAGCAGACAGGGTGTGTGATGTGTTTGGCCTTGGTGTTCCAGAGGTAAAAAGACAATCTCTGCAAGGAGCTGAGTGAAGTGTGTGTGTGTGTGTGTGTACAAGAAAGAGAGAGAGAGAGATAGAGAGAGAGAGATGAGGTCACGAGGGCTGACAGTTTATTTTTTTTTAAATACAACATTTTTACCCATAAAGAAAAAAAAGACATTTTTGCTCGGCTGAATTTCTTTCCACTGAAAAGCAGCTGGATTTTTTTGCGTTACGTTACGGGTCTCGCTCCGGTGTGTCAGCAGGTTGTGTTTCAATTCGCAAAAAAAACCCTACTTCATGTACTTTAACCCATAAAACTGAGAGCAGTTTAGCTGAACCAAACATCCTTGTAATAAATTAAATTATGAGCACTCAGGTCACATGACTTTATGTGACTTCTAACGCCCCACTCACATGACCTGAGTTTGTGAAATTAATTTATTAATGAACAAAGTAAAATTCAACAAAATGTATTTCTTACGATCATTTAAGTTTATTGCATTATGTTTTTAACTTTAACCTATAACACATAATTATTAATTTCTACAAAGCGCAGGGTCGGCTATGATACAGAGCCCCTGGCGTAGACAGGGTTAAGGGCCTTGCTCAAGGGCCCAATAGCGGAACCCTGAGTGAGCTGGAGCTCAAACCGCCGACCTTGTGATCAGTAACTCGAGCCTTAACACACTAAGCAACCACTGCCGCAAACAAGTTACGTGTTGGCAGGGATCCCGGGTCAACTACTTGGAAGGCTGCTATGCTAACCACTACACCACCAACACTTTACACTTACAGTGTCGATGATGGTCACATGGACGCTCCATTAATGTTTTTAAGTGCCTTAAACAATCCCCATTTATCGCAAACATAAACACGATAATTTTCCCAGCCTGATTTGTGTACTCGAAATAGTTATAAGTGTACCTATTTTAGACTCAGTGGAGTGCCATATTTCAGTCACCAGGGGTCGATCGCCCCTCCTGTCTCCTTGCAAACTCTGCCTGGGAAAAAGTAAAGTTACTTTAGGGCGAAAATAAATGACTTTCAAATTTATTGTTAAAGTAAAAATATGATGCTGTCAATGTTATTTCTGTTTTAGATTAAACAAACTGAAGGACACGAAATAATCCAGATGTTAGAAGTGATGTTGAGATGAGATGAACGTAAACACAGATGATGTCGCTGCCCGCCCATGTTACACATCTGGCTCAAAAATTCCCATCTGACTTCATTTCATACGTGTAAATGAGGATAAAGAATGAAGCCCGACTAAGAGAATGAAATAATAACCGCAGAAAATGAAGATTTCGCCCTTGATCCTGGATCCGAAACGCTTGTCCTCTGCGCTCGTGTATCTTCATTTGAGTAAACGGGTGTAAATTACATCCTGCAGTAAACAACGCTGATAAATTGGAGGCGTCGTCTAAACAGCTGCAGCTGTAATGCAGCGCGATTGCTCATACAGCCTTCGATTTAGACACAGACAATTTAATATACGTGGAGAAAATACCAAAAATGACAACGATAACAACAGCAACAACAACAAACCCCAGTCATCCACCACACCCCACCCCACCCCACCATGTGATTCACTGATATACGACTGGAGAAACATCTGCCAATCAGAAGAGAGGAGAAATGAGCGCTTTATAACCACCACATGGCATCATGCTCCTCTGGGTCACTCTCAGGCTGAACACTTTTCATGGCTGCGTCCTAAATCTATGAAAAGCGATCGTTTATGAACAGAGGAAGAATGCCAGAATGCTAACAAGACATTAGCGAGCGATGCAAACATTAGCGCAGATGTTACTGTGACTGATTATACAGTAGTGCTGCCAACATGCACACTATTTAGGGAGTCAGGAGAGGATTTAAACACCACTTACTAGGAAAAGAGTTTTAAATGGACAGAAACAATATAAAATATTACTTATATGAAGCGACGTGTCATCGAGCTTCACTAACAGTGAGCGTGAATCAGGGACTTTACCCTTAACCCTCACCGCTTACCCTAAAACCTTATTGTTAACACTAAACACTCACCACTCAACCTAAACCCTTCACTCTAAACAAACACTCACCATATACTGTACCTAAACCACTCCCACTCCCACCCACATTACTTATTCTAAACACTTACCACTCATCTTTACTTGTAACCCTTATCCTGCCATTTAATCATTATTTAATTTAAAGCTGCATGGACCTTAAAATCACCATAATCCCCATCATTATCATCATCATTATCACCAAAATCATCATCATCATCATCATCAATGCCATTATTATTGTCATTCTTATTACCAACATCATCACCATAATCACCAACCATCGTCATTATCAGTGTGATCACTAACATCACCATTATCATCATCATCATCATCATCATCATCATCATCATCATCATCATCATCATCATCATCAAAGCCATCATCATTGTCATTCTTATCACCAATAACATCATCATAATCACCAACCATCGTCATTATCAGTGTGATCACTTACATCACCATTATCATCATCATCATCATCATCATCATCATCGTCATCATCATCATCATCATCAAGGCCATCATCATTATTATCATCATCATCATCATCATCATCAAAGCCATCATCATCGTCTTTCTTATCACCAACATCATCATCATCAAAGCCATCATCATCGTCATTCTTATCACCAATAACATCATAATCACCAACCATCATTATCATCAGTGTGATCACTTACATCACCATCATCATCATCATCAACATTATCATCGTCATCCTTATCATCAACAACATCATCAGCATCATCATCATAGTCATCACCACTGTCACCATCATCATCGTCTTCTTCATCATCACCACCATGACGATCATCATTATCATGTCAGTTACAGTTAAAGTTTCCGAAACTCACATTTGTACAGTAAGCGCCACTCGTAGTTTACTCGACTCTTATTGAACATTTACAGTAGGTCAGAAACCTGTTCTTCGCGTGATGTTAACAGGATCGTAACCCAGTTCTGAGATGAAGGCAGCATTAGAGATGATGAATTGAATTATTTATATCACAGTGATTTGGAAATGAAAGGCCAAGACAGACTGCTAGTGAGTAAACCAGTTAAACGCAGGGCTCGCTCCGGTCAGACGGGTTAAACATTCTGCAAAGAAAATAAAGAAATAAAAGATTTACCTCCAGAGAGCTCACCCCTTCACACCTCATCTCTATTCACTAAACCAGGAAGATTTGTTGTGTTTCTGAAGAAGCTCCATTGTTCCGGGATTACAGTAGGTTTTCCAGCTTCGTCTCCCACAGGTTTACTTTTCAGCCTCCGCACATCGATCCTCGGTGGTTCTCTCTGACTCGGCTAGAGGAACGCTGCAGAGATCTCGCACGCTTTACACCACAGTGGTGTAGGTTATATAATCACACTATCATTTCAGATATATTTCCTTAGGAAACAGAACAAACAAACCGATCAGAATCAGGTAAAAAGTGAATATATCGAACACAGGATGTAACTATTTAGATAAAACATTGGGAAAGGTTTGCAAAAAATTCTGACTATATTTAAATAAATGTATTACTGAGTCTTTTTATATAAAAAAAAGTCCCGAAGTTGAAGTGAAATAATTATTGAAGTCATTATGTTGAGTTTATGAAGGGAGAGCAACGAAAAGAAAGAGAAGGAAAAAGAGAAGAAAACATCAATATAATTTAACCTTCAAGTGAACAAAAGAGGTGTGTGTGTGTGTGTGTGTGTGAGAGAGAGAGAGATGACCCAGATTCCTGTGGATGTTTTTTTATCTGTTGTCATTGAGAGTGTTTGTACACTCATCATGCTGTTAAACGTTTTGTAGTTCATGTTGTAAAAAATCAGATAAATCACTGTGGGTGTGTGTGTGTGTGTGTGTGTGTGTGTGTGTGTGTGTGTGTGTGTGAGAGAGAGAGAGAGACTGTAATGTTCAGAGAACGCCGAGCCCCCCCATAACCGCCCCCCCCCCACCACACACACACACACACACACACACACACACACACACACACAAACACACACACTGTGCCTGAAGGTGAACTGAGTTTGTTCTTTTCTCACTTTATCTTATTACTTTTGTAATAAATGTTCAAGGTGACTGGGAGAGAAAGTGGAATAACACTCTTTTTCACTTTCCATGTTTTGCGAGTTTCCTCAGCGTTCTCATCCTCCTGACACACTTAACCTCATCATCACGAGTTTAAACAGAAATGCATTTAATGCAGATCTTTCCTTGGCTGTTGTGTGTGTTAAGTGCCATTACAGCTCTGATACACACTACAGCCGCGGGAAATGTCAGATTTTAATATTCGTCACATTTAAATTAAAGCCTAATGTAAGGTTACATTAAAGGTCTCAGTGTAAGCTCCTCCCACTTAGAGCAAGCTAACCGAGTGAGAAAAAGCAAAGCACCAAAACGTGGGTTATCTTCATGTTTACCTTCTAAACATGATGTCTTAGCAAGAGACTATATCTTAAATATAATTACATTTATCTACACATTCTTAAAACAGGAATCAACAAAATAAATATAAGATTATTAAGTTTATTTTCTTAGGTGTAGTTTTAAGAATCGTTTACTTGCTTAAATGTCAAATCTACAAATCTAACCTATGGAGAGAAAGCTAGAATACTTTAGAAATTATTATTATTATTATTATTACTAATAACCTTTAATATGACCCTTTTCCTTGTTCCTTTTTTTAAATAATGTCCAAGGATGTCACTTTATCTGCAGGACTGCAGGAAATAAAATTCTGTATTCTTTTATCTTATATACATTTATTGAATATTACCTTTTTTGATTGATCTAATACTGTTACTTTTGACTTATTTTTAAGCTTTAGCGATATGAATGTAAATGTTTGCCATGCCAGTGAAGCATCTTTAAATCTTAAATCTGCAGAACCAGCGAGAGAAAGCTAAGTCAGGGAGTCAAAGGTAACCCAACTGGGGAAAACTAAGCTAGCAAATGAAACCTAGCCTAATAAGCAAAAGCTAAGCTAGCTAGAGAAAGCTAACATTGCTGAAGATTGCTAAGCTAGCAAGTGAAAACTAGAAATCTACCTACTGAGAGAAAGAATAAAATAACAGCTAACATGATGACATGAAGCTAATGTAGCAAGAAAACTCAGCGAGTGAAAGCTAGTTTAGTGAATACAGCTAGTTATGTAACTACATGACAGACGCTGTTTGACATTTAATTGTCTAAATACAGTTTCAATCAAGTGAGCTCAATAGAATATTAGGCCACACCCACCTGGTCAGTGTTTTATTTCATTATTACACAAAAACTATAAACTCTCAATCACAGGCAGTGTGTTAGTGTAAGATTACAGATCTCTCCCCCCCCCCACACACACACACAGAAGTTTTCAGAACTTCCTAAGCGGTGTTCTTTGGAGAACTTTGAGTGTAACTTGTACTTTCTCTCTGTTTAACCTTGTGCTCTGTAAATGAACGTGGGCGACTCTGCAGCGTGCCGCGTTTTTCTTCCTCACTCCAGACCTGATGCTATTAACGGGCACGGCCTCAAACTGTGCCGAACGCAGGAAAGGTCACTTTGAGGAGATGTTAATGTCTCAACACATGGTCCACACACACACACGCACACGCACACACACACACACATACACACACACACACACACACCTGGAAATCATCAGACCTAAAATGAGGGTACTGTAGAGAGCGGACATTTTAGCATTAAATAAATATATTGCTAATAATAATAATAATAATAATAATAATAATAATAATAATTTGGCCATGGAGTTCCACAATATAAAACAACACCATTTAACAAAATAAACAACATAAAATCTGCAAATAATTTATGAAAATAAATATGATTCATGTAACTGATTCATTTGAGTCATGTACAGTACCAATATTATGATTTTTATCGATATTAATTATTAATTATAATCAATTTTGAATAATTAATAACTTTGTGCTGCATTTTCTTTTCAGAAACAGATAGAAAGAGAAATTAGCCATTAATTTAAAATAAGATTATTTCATATTATTTTTATTTTTACATTCCTGCCTTGGGAATCGATTGATTTATTTGACTCAAATCAAATTTATCTTCCTTCTGTTATCTCTGATATTTTATTTATTAATCTATAAACAACTGTTTTTTATTTTTCTATTAAAAAAAACCTTCGACATGCATGCTCAGTGCACCTATGAGTTTCCATTACTTTTTAGCAGCATCAGCATTAGCATCAGCATTAGTGCCATGTCACAGCTGATCGACACATCTTCTACTTACTGAATCTGTGTGTGTGTGTGTGTGTGTGTGTGTTTGACCCTGAGACTCTGAACACATTATTTGGCTTGTTCAGCTTTTCCTAAAAGCAGCGTCTCCTTCCTGCTTGTGTTTAAAGGTCATTGTCTGACTCTGGGTCATAAATAGTACGATAATATAATAAATAATACAATAATATAAAAGATATAAAGTGCAGACGGCAGAGTGATAGAGAAGGACGCAACTAGAGCTGACCTGACTACCGACATCTGTTTTTATTTTATCAATCTGACCTTTCTCTTACATAGAGACATATTATTGAAAAATCTATTATTTAGCAGTGAGCCCGAGTCGCTGTGACGCTGGAGGAGAAAATATTAATATAACAATAAATATCGCTCTCTTCA
Source organism: Clarias gariepinus (assembly GCF_024256425.1). NCBI lineage: Eukaryota > Metazoa > Chordata > Actinopteri > Siluriformes > Clariidae > Clarias > Clarias gariepinus. Next base: position 759,555 of record NC_071102.1, read on the forward strand.
TCCATAAAACTCATCACTAAGCACACACATCAATACACAAATTGTTCATTTGTGCAGCTTATTAACAAAAATTACTATGACAAACTCGGAACAATCAGGCGAGTGTGTACCACGAAACCGGGAACCTCATCCTGTCGCCGTGCAGCACTTTATAGAAGCGAACCACAATCTGACTGAACGAATATCACCAGGTCACATCATCATTTAAGGATCAGCGTTAAAGCATGCCAATATAATGTAATATTATATATATATATATATATTTTCCCCACACATCATTTTTTGTATGTTTGTAGTTTTTTTTGGCACAAATATGTAATAAAACTTTTAAATTAATCTGATTTATTTTTTTTAAGTATTTTACAATAATATTACAGTCAGAGTGTTACAGCATCCAAAAAGTGGATTTGATTTAAAGCAGCGATCTGATTGTTTCAGGTTTGAGGGCTGAAAGTTACAGTATGAGAGCAGAGGAGAAAAAACACGAGAAATAAGAGCGGAATAGAGAAACTCACATTCCTCACACTGTAGCCGGTGCGTGTGTGTGTGTGTGTGTGTTAAAGTGACTTTCTTGCACTTTTAGCAAAAATTCTGTCAAAACAGACCTGACGAATGTGCAGTAAGATGTCTCTCTCTGTCTCTCTCCACCCACTTAGCATGTCACGAAACACAGTGTAAAAACACAACATTGTTAATAACACACACGTGTACACTCATTCACAAGTCTCTGCCCTCCATTCTCACATAGGGCTTGACCACGCCCACTGCTCAACACCTGCATGCTGGAATGATTTATAATCTCACACTCTTCCAGTTCGGTTCCTCTCCAGGTTCCTCTCTCATGTTGTCTCTGGGAATTACATCTGGATCGTTCATTAAGGATCTACATCTACATCTGGGTTTTAGTAATGTTTGTTTCTTCTTTATGCACAGACACTTTTAAATGTAGTGCAGTTTCTGAGTCCCAAAACATCAAAGACAACATTAAAGCTGCTTCTGGTCAGGCTTTGAACTTTATACGTTATCATAAAAACACTCTGTAAAGGTAAGAGAATACACACTAACAGAAACAAACACCTGAGCTAACATGGTTTATAAGAAACGTGTGCTGTTGCTAGCTGTAAAACACCCTTTATATAGTTCTATATATTCTTTAACAGTGGATCATTTCAGCTGGTTTTAATTGAACTACAATAACCTTTAAAAGTAAATATTGCTAATGCACGCTAGTCACGTTATGTCTTTCTCGTCTGGCGTGGTCTTTGAACTTGGCAATCACACTGTGCTTTTCTCCACTCCATGGTGGCTGATCTGGTGTGAAACACCTGCTACACACCTTCATCTGGGTGAAACGGTGAAATGATGGTGTGGAAAGTTTACTGACCAGATCTCAGAGATCACACAGCGCCGGGAGCCGTGGAAGCGTAAAGCCTTTCAATTCTCCGTCTTTAGCTTTTTTCCCTGATAATTTAATCAAAGCGAGTTCTCACTTTCCTTGTGGCTCTCCGCTATCAAGCGACTCACCATAGAGACTGGGCATGTGATGTCACTCACAGCTTTTCTGGAGATTGTCGCCATCCAGCCAGGAGTCGACTCCGTCCAAACCCTGGTTAATCCATAAATGGGCACATGGGCGGAGTGAATAGAGTCTGGGTGTTGTTTAGATGATGACTACTTCAGTCGTCACCACCTACAAGTTAACTTGCTTAGTTTTAGCTAAAATGCTAAGATGCCTAAGGTTAATTTATACACTAGCACTACTTTGCATTTGATTGAACTCCATCATCCATAATCTACTGCTACATTTCTTGTGGTAAGATAAACTACAACGATCCCAGTTACCCCATGCACCCCCCCCCCCTCCCCTTTGTTATTCCTGCTGTAAGTAGTTAACAGATTATGGGCCAAACTTCACTGAGTGATGATGGTAGAATAATTAAAAAGGTCTTGACTAAAACAACATGCATGAGGAATCACAAAGGAGTTTTCATCTTCTGCAGTGGAAAAGTACTGAACTAGTTACTTTTATCAGAAGGGAAGGCTGTAATATAACTAATTACTTTTTAATGACAGTAATTTTGTAATGTTGTTAGTTATTTTAAAAAGTACTGCTCCTTAACTTCTAACCAGCGAGGGTGAGCACTATCCTCCCTCTTTCACCTGTGGAAGTTCACAGACTTCTCATTGGTGGAGCAGGATTGACAGGGGAGGAAGTATGTCATCCCTACGTGAAGGTGATGTTATCCCTAGGACTTTCAGCCTCAGGTGGTTGTGACATCATCACTGGTGTCCAGAGTAACAGTTTTGCCCTCGCTGCCTCCTCTGTTTGTTTATGAATCTTAAAAATACATTGTAAAGACAAAGAACTGACTTGGGTTCTTCTTAGAACAATTCATCAAGTTTGATGATGCATTTAATACGATGATATGTAAGGCTTGGGTTTAGTCTTTCTTTCACATATCCTCACCCAGCTTTCATGCCATCAGTGGGCGGGTTTATTTCACCATTGCTCAGTATCACTAATCTACACATTACGTATAGATCCGGACATTAAACTCTTGTATCTTGATTATCTGTCTATCGTACAAAAACATGGACTTAAAATTAATGCATTTAAAGTTCTCTATAGTATAATAAAAAGTGTAGTTATAAATATGAAGTCAGCTCAGTCGATCCCACTAATTATCATTTACAGACCTTCAGGGGGGTGGCACGGTGGTGTAGTGGTTAGCACTGTTGCCTTACACCTCCAGGGTATGGGTTCGATTTCCGTACTCTGAATTTCTCTATGAATTTGCAGATTCTCAAACCTTGTCATCTTTGTAGACAAAGTGTTAATTTGCTGGAGACTTTAACATTCATTTTGAGAATCCAGAAGACCCTGTGAGAACAGCATTCATGTCCATACTGGACTCAATAGGATTAAATCAGTGTGTAGCAGGACCCACTTATAAAGCAGGTCACACTTTAGATTTATTATCCTTTATATAATATTATCCTTTGGAGTATAAGTAAGTAAGTATAAGGAATATAACCACAATTCCACAGTCTGAAGTTATCTCAAATCATTGTCTTGTCTCAATTAAAGTGTGTCATAGTAATAATGTACGTACAGCGCCGCACTACCGTATTAAACATACATCCACATCAACTACCACACAAAGTTTTATCAGTAATCTCCCAGAGTTATCAACTCTGATTGGATCGCCATCTGACTCTACAGAACTCGATCAGGCGACTAAATATTTTGAGCCACCATTTCGTTATACCTTAGATAATGTAGCTCCAGTAAAAAGATACAGTAAGAACCCCCCCGATAATGACCAAACACACACTTTAAAAGAGACCGCTCGGAAATTAGAAGGTAAATGGTGTCAAACTAAATTGTTAGTATTTTAAATAGCATGGAAGAAGAGCATCCTGAACTATATAAAAGTTCTCAGTGATGCTAGATCATTGTATCTCTCTACTCTTGTTGAAAATAATTTTTATTTCAGATTTTTATTTAATACTGTAGCTAAATTAACTAGAAACAAGACCACTGCAGAAATCTCTACAACAACAACATACAGTAGTGAGGATTTCATAAACTTTTTCAATAACAAAATCATAAATATTATGCAAAAAAATTTAGGCTTTGAAACCAAACAATTTAAGTGATACAGATGATAAACTAACCACACCACATCAGAACCTAGAGTGCTTTACTCCCCTTTAAGAGAGTGAACGAATTTCACTCATTTCTTCTTCAAAATCGCCAACCTGTGTATTACAGTACTGTAGATCCGATACCAGCACATTTTCTTAAACAGATAGTACAAGCAATAACAGAACCCCTGTTGAAAATAATTAACTTTCCGCTCAGCAGTGGGTATGTTCCCAAATTCTTTAAATTAGCATTTATTAAAACGCTAATGAAGAAACCTTGACCATCGTTAGCTGTCCAATTACAGCCCAATATCATACCTCCCCTTTATCTCTAAGATTCTGAAAAAGATAGTAGGACAGCAAATATGTTTATATCTACATAGGAATGGCATAAACAAACTATATCCATTAGGGTTTAGGCCTCATCACAGCACAGAGACAGCACTCGTTAAAGTAGTAAATGACCTCCTATTGGCCTCTGATCAGGGTTGCATCACTATACTTGTGCTACTTGACCTCAGTGCAGCTTTTGACACTATTATATTATAATATTCTCCTTCACAAATTAGAAAATGTAGTAGGAATTAAGGGGAACAGCCCTCTCCTGGCTCAGATTCTATTTGACTGATTATTAGTTTGTAGATTTAAATGGGGACCATTCTTCTAAAGTGGAGTTTGGTGTTCCACTGGGTTCAGTATTAGGCCCACTGCTTTTTTCTCTTTACATGCTTCCTCTGGGCAACATAATTCGTAAGCAAGGTATTAGTTTTCATTGTTATGCTAATGACAAACAGTTATACGTCTCAGCAAAACCAGATAAGAAAAAACAGCTTACTAAGGCTGAGCAATGTGTGCAGGACATAAGAGATTGGATGTTAATGAACTTCATTTACATTTAGGCATTTGGCAGACGCTCTTATCCAGAGTGACTTACATTTTTATCTCATTATACATTTGAGCAGTTGAGGGTTAAGGGCCGCGCTCAAGGGCCCAACAGTGGCAACTTGGTGGTTGTGGGGTTTGAACCTGGGATCTTCCGAACCGTAGTCCAATGCCTTAACCACTGAGCTACCCCTGGCCCGCACAAAAGGATGCTTAATCCTGATAAGACAGAAGTTCTACTCATGGGACAACAAGCAGCTGGAAGCAAGCTTTTTTTTTTATCACACTGTAACTTTAAATGGCCTTTCAGTTCCATCAAATGCAACAGTCAAAGACCTCGGTGTGATTATAGATCCTAGCCTTTCATTTAAAGCTCATATACGTAGATAATATTACCACACAAATATTGCCAAGATAAGAAATATATTGTAAACGATGCAAAAAAAATTGTTCATGCTTTTGATCACCTTTAGGCTGGCTTTACTGTCTGGTTGTTCAACTAGGTGCATAAACAAGCTTCAGTTAGTCCAGAATGCAGCAGAGAGAGTCCTCACTAGAACCAGAAGATATAAGCACATCACATAAAGCATTAAATGGTCTTGCGCAGTATCATATGGAGTGATATCCCGGACAATATTCAAAAGGAATTGCAAATTACATTTGCAATTGCATTTCCCATATGTGGACGCACAAAGTGTGCCATAATTCAAATGCAATTGCAAACTTTGCATTACTGTTTGCTGTTTCGCCTTCGTGAACGCACACTGACTGCCAAATTTCAAATAAAAAAGAAAAGTCCATTTGCATTTCCCATGTCTTACAAGTCATGAGCCTGCCATATTTAAATAGCAAAATCAATAACCACGTTTGCTTTTTCACTTATAATAATAATAATAATAATATAAATTTTTGATTATGATGTACTGTAAATTCATTCATTAAGATTTTGAGTAAATTGCTTGTGTCTTATGAAAGGATGCAGGCTGCTTGTTAGTACCACGTATTATAAATACTACAGCAGGGGGGAGAGCTTTTTTTTCTTACAAAGCCCCAAATCTATGGAATAGTCTTCCAATTAATTTTTCGGGACTCAGACCCAGTCTCAGTGTTTAAGTCCAGGCTAAAAACCTATTTATTTAGCCAAGCATTTTTATAAATAGATTAGCCTTAGGTAAAGGAGCAGATCTGGGGGACTCATGGACGTAGAGTATTATGGTGAACTGGTATGTTTAGATGCTGTCCTCCTCACTCTCATTGATCACTCAGGTTTGTTGACGGTGAGGTGATTGGTTGCGTTACATCTCTGGAAGCCCTCATGTCTGTTTCCTTCTGGCTCTCCCTTTTAGTTATGATGTCATAGTAAGTCTTGCCGGAGTTCCTGCTTGCACTCTACACTAAATATACATTCACCTTATACATTGTTTAACTGTGAACATATGTAATTGTTATCTCTCCTACTCTTCTGCTCTCTTCTTTTCTCTCTCTCTCTCCCTCCCTCCCTCTCGAGCTATACATGTCACTACTGAGCTGCCAGTGATACAGACACCCTTTGCCATATGGACCTGTCTGACTCATCCTCGTGTCCTGCTTCTGGTTGGCGATCTCGCCACATGGATGCCCCATGTGGTCTTCCTGTGATGCGTCTCTACAAAGACTGTCCTGTCCTCAGCTGATGCAGATAGCTGTTCTCTGAGAAGTCAGGACAGTCTACTTGAGCCTCCAATAACGAACTGGACTTAATTTAAACTTTTAACACATCTACTTTTATACTGAACTTCCAGTCTCACACAGTATGATGCAGATCAATCCCTGCTATCCGTCTTACCTAAATGAGGATGGGTTCCCTGTTCAATCTGGTTCCTCTCAAGGTTTCTTCCTATTACCATCTCAGGGAGTTTTTCCTTGCCATTGTTGCCGTCGTCCTCGGCTTGCTTATCACACATCACATCTCATACAAACTTAAATGATTCTTTTGATTGTGTAAAGCTGCTTTGCGACCATTACAATTGTTAAAAGTGCTATACAAATAAAATGGGATTAAATTAAATTGAATTAAATGTAATATTTGTATACTGTATATTCATCATGCATCATCGTAGTGTGTATGGATGATTTAAAATAAGGCCATGCAGAAACCTTCTGTAAATACCTCTACACTAATGTAGTGTGTATAAAAACACTCAACAAAAATATAAACGCAACACCTTTGTTTCTGCTCCGATTTTTTATGAGATGGACTTAAAGATCTAAAATTCATTCCAGATACACAATATTCCAATTTCTCTCAAACATTGTTCACAAATCAGTCTAAATGTGTGATAGTGAGCACTTCTGCTTTGCTGAGATAATCCATCCCACCTCACAGGTGTGCCACATCAAGATGCTGATCTGACATCATGAGTAGTGCACAGGTGTACCTTATACTGCCCACAATAAAAGGCCACCCTGGAATGTGCAGTTTTGTCTCACAGCAAAATGCCACAGATGCCACAAGCATTGAGGGAGCGTGCAATTGGCATGCTGACAGCAGGAATGTCAACCAGATCTGTTGCTCGTGCATTGAATGTTTATTTCTCCACCATAAGCCGTCTCCAAAGGCGTTTCAGAGAATATGGCAGTACATCCAACCGGCCTCACAACCGCAGACCACGTGTAACCACATCAGCCCAGGACCTCCACATCCAGCAGGTTCACCTCCAAGATCGTCTGAGACCAGCCACTCAAACAGCTGCTGAAACAATTGGTTTGCATAACCAAACAATTTCTGCACAAACTGTCAGAAACCATCTCAGGGAAGCTTAACTGCATGCTCGTCATCCTCATCGGGGTCTTGACCTGACTCCAGCTTGTCGCCGCAGACTTGAGTGGGCAAATGCTCACATTCGATGGCGTTTGGCACGTTGGAGAGGTGTTCTCTTCACGGGTGAATCTCGGTTTACATTGGTCAGGGCAGATGGCAGACAGCGTGTGTGGCGTCGTGTGGGTGAGCGCTTTGCTGATGTCAGTGTTGTGGATCGAGTGGCCCATGGTGGTGGTGGGGTTATGGTACGGGCAGGCATCTGTTATGGACGAAGAACACAGGTACATTTTATTGATGGCATTTTGAATGCACAGAGATACCGTGATGAGATCCTGAGGCCCATTGTTGTGCCATACATCCATGAACATCACCTCATGTTTCAGCAAGATAATGCACGGACCCATGTTGCAAGGATCTGTACACAGTTCTTTGAAGCTGAAATTGTTCCAGTTCTTGCATGGCCAGCATACTCACCGGACATGTCACCCGTTGAGCATGTTTGGGATGTGCTTGACCGGCGTATACGACAGCGTGTACCAGTTCCCACTAATATCCAACAACTTCGCACAGCCATTGAAGAGGAGTGGACCAACATTCCACAGGCCACAATTGACAA
>NC_071102.1:775000-830000 GCF_024256425.1 Clarias gariepinus
TTTAATAAAAAGTCACCCTGAACACACACACACACACACACACACACACACACAAGCCCATGGGGGGAAAATCAGTGATGAGTCTCTGATGGCTGGAGTGTGTGTGTGGGGGGACACGGGACACGCCCGCTTTTACACTTACCTTCTCTCTCTACTCAACACTGTATAAATCCACAAACATGCATTATTCACATACACACACACACACACACACACACACACACGTGCATATGCTTTAATGGAACAAAGTGAAGACACACTGCATTTCACGCTCATCTTCCTCACCGCGTCCTAAAATGTAAAGCCACTGCAAGTTTATAAAAATCTCACGGTTCTGCTTCAGTCAGCACTTTACAAACACCAAACTCCATCAACGCCACACACACACACACACACACACACACATGCACATAGACGCACACACACAGAGAAAATTTCACTTTCGCTAAAGAAATGTTAGATGTTTTTTTATGGTTTTTCAGCAGAAATGAGAAATCTAAGAGATTCTAAACGTTATACAGAGTGTCGAGGACGCTGCAAACACAGAGCGGGAAATGAAGATATTTAGCAAAATATAACTTTATTTACAAAACTTGCTTATACTGATATACGATCTCAACACACACTCAGACATCTCACACACTCGTAATGAACTCGTCTTAACACACTCAACCTAGTGATCTTTTAGTGATCTTTATGCCGTGTGTCCTGGCTGGATTATTTCCCTTGAAAGCATTATTAAAGCTCATCTGGGTTACAGTATACACACACATACACACACACTTCTGTTTTCATATTACTTTCACTACATTTTGTAGACAAAAACATAAAACTGTAAAAATGACCTAAAAACTTTATGTACTGAAAACAAGTCTGTGACCAAACAGTGGAAGGTGAACTTTAGTGTTAACCAGCTGTTAGAAACTCCATGCAGGGAACCTAGAGAAGAGTGAGCGAATGTGGATCTTCACTGTTCCTCCTGTATCCACTCAGTCTAAACACACCACTCATTACTCACTGACACACACACACACACACACACACACACACACTGTCCAGCCAAAAAAACAAAAAATACATAAAGAACATTAATTTCCATCTAGTCACATTCATTTCTCTCCAAGATCTTGCTGATGATGTACTGATGATGTCACGAAGATTCTCAATGGGGTTAAAGGTCAGGACTCCCAGAGCCGCTCTCTCATCAGGGAACTAAACCTCCATAGATGTGATGACCTGGTGATTCAGTACATTCAGGTGTTCAGCTGACTTCATTTTATTTCCACTATGCATGATGGGAGCATCGCTTCATGTCCTTCCCTTCTCACCCTGACACGCCCATCACTCTGGGATAGGATCAGTCTGGACTCATCGGGTCACATGACCTTTTTCCATCGCTTCAAATTCTTTAATCTTTATCCTCCCTTACAAACTGAATCTGACGAGTCTTTTTCCCGAGCACATTTCTTCCTCGATGGTGACGCTCAGCGCTGTCCTTCCAGTTCCTAACCTGATGTTAGTGATTTCAGCGATCATCTTAGTAGTGTTCTTTGCTTGATGCAGGACGATAATTTGACTCCCTCAAAAGCATTATTAAAGCTCATCACTGCAGTAATGATCTAATGGAAGACTCTTAGCTATTCTCTGAGTTACATCCAGGTGGTGACGTTGGTGCGTATAAACTACTCATATACACTCGTCATATTTAACAATAACTGTGCAGTTTGATATCAATGTTAAAAGTGTTGTTCTTTTGCTCGAGTTTCAATTTAAACTTAAAGAGAGTGAAACCTCCTGCAGTAACGATCTCTCCAGGTGTCATGATGTTCTCATTCTCTCCTTCATCTCCTTGAAGTTTAAAAACTTTAGAACAAGTGTTTTACTCCGAAACATAATGTGCTTGTGAATGAAACAATACTAAGGTAGAGGGAATAAAGCTAATGTAGACAGAAGAGCTACATTTATTGGTGTGAATTACAGCCTCATCACACACTGCTGCAATAACAGAGGATTTATTTATAATATTATACAACACAATCATACGCATTACATTTTCTTTACGTGTTCTTCCTCAATGATTTTATATTTTAAATTGCAATCTTCATTGTCTTCATCACATACAGAAGTTTTAGTTTATATATAAAGTTAAAAATAAAATGCACACACAGATCAGAGTGTCACAAAGGCACGATACAAACAAACCAAATCAAAGAGTTCTTGTGTAAACATCCTGAGATGATAAATAAAACAATATAAATCCCTACACGTTTATTATAACAGTGCAACCTTTAAAGTGACTGCAAAAATACTGTACTGTATATGGGTTTAAAATACATAGTTTCTATTTATCGAGAGATTAATACTTTAATTGTGTTTAAACGCTAAAGCATTCATTTAAAAAAAGACTCTTTAGAGCAGCATAAAACATTTAAAAACATTTAATTTTAAAGATTTTTATCATTTTCTTTTTTCTTTTTCCCCGAGTCGCATCTAAACCTCAGCGCCATTACGGCGTGCAGTCACTGCAGCAGTCCTTCATTAAACATTTAAATGGGTATAAAGACCATTAACATCTCTCTCTCTCTCTCTCTCTCTCTCTCTCTCGCACACACACACACACACACACAAATAAAGATAGAGATCAATATAAAAAAGAAAGAGAAGAGAAATAAAAGAAAGATATTGAACCTGTCTCTCTCCATCGAAAATGGTGTATAAAACAGAATGCAACTTTTTTTAAACCTCTGTCGTCTTTCTTGTTTTTTATTCTCCTGTCTTTGTCCTCGCTCTCTGCTGTGCATCACTTTAGCTAACTGGAATCGCTGTGGTTTAATTCACCATGAGAAATGTTGGAGATGCGACAGAGCGGTGTGTCGGGGGCAGATGACAGGGTTCAATCAGATGCAGAGTAACATTAGCATTTTAATGAGTTAGCCACCTTAGCCTTTTAGCTAATATAAAGCTAAACCTGACTGAGTGTTGTGGGCGCGTTCTGGCCCATTTTCCATTTTATAAATAAAACATGATTTGGGCGGAGTCAGCTCCCACAGGTGACATCACATGTTTGTCCAGAGCTGCGTCCCATTCTGAAGTGTACTCCAGGGGGTGCTCCCTACTCCCTACTCCCTGTTCCGTTTGCAGGGAATGTCGGTGAAGGGAACTTCCCTCAACAAAACTCCACCATTCGGACCCCCTGCGAAGTCACCAGCGCAGACGTCACTTCCTCCCTGCGTTACCATGGTAACATAAACACCTCGGATACCTGTCACTGCTGCTGTGGACATTTCACACTACGGACATTAAATACTGAATATTTACTGAAACTAAATACCATAATAAAACATATGGTATTAAAACTAGTTAACTTGTAAATAACTGATTAATATTTTACTTATTGTATCCTATTAATATAATTTCCTTGATAATAATGATAATACATTTTTAAATCCTTTTTTAAACTGTATTTTTTCATGCTCCAGTGAGACACAATGACTTATGGGAAATTTTTCATTCCCTTTCCCAGTGAAGTGAAGACGTGTTGTTTACTTGTTCCCTACACTGTTCCCTTTTAACCCAACATTGGAATCACACTTAACATGGCTGAACACCCTGTGTAGTGTACTTCACAAGTATACAGGCCAATTGGAACGCACCGCAGGTCTTTTTATCCGGTCTGTGCTCCCAGCATGCACTTGGATACTGGACTCGATAATGATTGTAGCCTGAAGCTTAACTGAAGTCTTCGTGTTTATCTGTATTAATTCACTCCAATGATAATAAAATATTATTATAAATATTATAACTCTTGGTTTTTAATTAAGCATTTTACCTCTGATTAAAGCAAAAATAGCTGATGATGTAATGTGTGTGTGTGTGTGTGTGTGTGTGTGTGTGAAAGAGAGAGAGAGACAGTCTCAGTAACCTGTGTTACAAAGCTGTTAAAAACACTCCAAATGTCAGGAGTTAATGAGATCTGAATTACAGGAGCCGCAGTGTACCCTCTGTGTGTGTGTGTGTGTGTGTGTGTTTGAAATGTAAATGTCTGCCTCGCTAATAGCGAATGTACAAAGACTCGTTATTCGAGTATCTCACCATGGCTTTCATGCTGTTTAGCAAAAACACGGCGAGCTTTATTCTCTAATCAGCCGTCATTACCGCACACACACACACACACACTCTCTGCTGTTAACACGGTACATTAAAAACAGTGCTGGTATTAATAAATATATTAGAGTAATGCTTCAGTAAAAATATACAGATTAGTTTAATATTTACAAATGAATCTCAGTTTTGGGTGACACGTTCAGATCTGCCCCTCGCTATACTGTAGGTTTAGGCACTCCAACTTCAGCCAGGGGCGTTTCTAGGATTTTCAGTTAAGGAGGGCTCAGCCCCCATAGATGTTTTACACATATTTGTCTTGTTCAGTATCAGTACTCAAATGAGTCTTCTTGATCACACACTCTGTTTACCGTATAAACCTTTTTCTATGTACAGGTACAATCAGAACAATGTAACCAGAAAACAGCATATACCTTTAAAGTAAACTTACATTGATTATCAATATAAACAACACACCTATGAGGCTGTACAATGGAATAAACTGTGTGGGAGCCAATAATGTCAAACATTTATCTGTTAATTCTTTGACAATACTGCTGCTTTTTGTTGGAAACCGGCAGACATAAAAAATGTGAAAAATAGTTTCCTTTAAAAGGCTACACTCAATGCTGCGTGAAAACGCTATGGAAACATCTTTTTGTGTTGCCGGTTGTAAAGCATGTGTGAATCAAACACGCCAAATTTTGGCATACCTGTATGTAACCTCGGTCAGGTGATGTCATCTGATGAAGCGCACCTGCAGATTATAAATAGGAGTGAACAGGAAACATTCAGGAAACAGGACTGCATTGTGATTGCATGTGATGTGTGCAAGCGAATTTAAAAAATATTAACTCACCGATATGGTGGAGTTTGTTAGGAGATCTGTACCTCCGCTCTTTCGGAGCGCGATTTCCACACCATGTAAACCAGCAAAAATAAGGAAGTGTTTAACTCACTGATATGGCTGAGTTTCAAGCAAGATGTGTCTCTCCGTGTGATAAATCCATCCCAGAGGGGCGATCTCCACACTTACTGTCTCGATTAAAGTGCCTCACTTGTGGCTCGCATTCTTTACAGAGATGCTACGGGCCACGAAAAGCATGCTCTTTCCTGTTCAAAGGACAGCTTATTGGGGTGTCACATGGGATTCAATCGTAAGGCGGGCACAGCTGTCTGCCGTTCATCTCAAATCCATTCTCAACACCCTCAAGGAAATCAAGCTAGACCAGAAAGTGACTGTTCATCACTTTCAGAGATCTTTAGCTCTCATGGCAGCTGCATCCACGGTGATACCTTTGGGCCTTCTCCACATGAGTGCATCTCACTTGTGGCTAAGAACCAGGGGATTTCACTCAAGGGCCAATCCCCAATAAGGGTTACGCGCCAGGGGCTTCGTACCCTTTCTATGTGGTTCAGACTCCGGTTTCTGACTCTGGGTCCCAGAGTCTGTCTTGTCGTTGCAGGATGCTAATGACTGATGCTTCCCTCACGGGCGCAAGGGCGCTGGAGAGGTGGAGAGGTCATTTTCTCGCGCAGCACAATGATGTTGATGGCTCTATTTCTGGCCCTAAAGCACTTCCTCTAGCAGTTGAGAGGCTACCATGTCCTAGTGCGGGTGGACAACACTATGGTAGTCTTATATATTAATCGCCAGGGCGGACTGCGCTCGCGCCGCTCGAATATGCTAGCGCACCAGGTTCTGCTTTGGGCGCAGGACAAGTTCCTGTCCTTCAGGGCTATTTACATTCCAGGGCACATAAATGTGGGAGCAGATGTACTGTCCAGTCAAGCTGTGACACACGGGGAGTGGAAACCCCACCCCGAAGTAGTCAGTCGATCTGGGAGAGATTTCTTGTAGCAGAGGTGGACCTCTTTGCCTCGCAAGAAACAGCAAATGTCCCCTTTACTACTCTCTGACTCTTCCAGCTCCCCTGGGTCTGGATGCCTTGGCCCGTACGTGGCCCAGGTTACGCCTTTATGCGTTTCCTCCTGGCAAGGGTCGTCAACAGCGTTTGCACCTCTTATTGATAGCACCCTGTTGGCCGACCAGAGTGTGGTTCTTGGACCTAATCTCTCTCCTCGACAACTCAGCATGGTGATTCCAGTAAGGAGGGATCTTCTGTCTCAGGCGCAGGGGACAATATTTCATCCCTGTTCCGAGCTTTGGAACCTTCACATTTGGCCCCTGAACAGGACCTGATCTTTTAGCCAGCGTAATTGACACTATTTTAAGTGCTAACCCCCCAGCCCCCGCTTACTAGGAGAGCTTATGCCCTCAAATGGAATGTATTTAAAAGTTGGTGCATGACGAAGCAGGTAGACCCAGTCCACTGCCGAATTGTTTCAGTGCTGGAGTTTCTGCAGGAAAAGTTGCCCTCGGGCTTGTGCCCTAGTACTCTCAGGACGTACGTAGCTGCAATTCCAGCCTGCCACGTTCTGATTGATGGGGTTACTGTGGGAAAACACCCTTTAGTTGCCCGTTTTATTCATGGAGCTAAATGGTTGAGGCCACCCACTAGAGCCACGGTCCCTTCGTGGGATTTATCTATCGTGCTCAAAGGTCTAATTAACACACCTTTCGAACCACTAGAGTCAGCGCCTGTCAGGTCCTGAATCTTAAGATGTTTTTTAATGGCCATTACCTCTCATCCACACCTGAACTATCTTCCGAAAGTTCCATTCTCAACCATGCACCCTGTTGTTCTTGAAGCCTTCTGTCCTCCGCCTTTTACAGCTTCGGGGCAGGAGAAACTTTACTTACTGTGTACAGTACGTGCTCTTCAGATTTACGTTCACCACACCAGCCAGTGGCGTAAGTCAGAGCAGCTTTTTATATGCTTTGGGTGCTGCAACCGGGGGACATCCGCAATCTACACAGACCTTGTCACACCGGGTGAGAGATGCTATTGCCCTCTCCTATGAGGCGAGTGGGCTCACTTCGCCTCTAGGAATTAGGGCTCATTCAACCAGGGGGATCGCCTCATCTATTGTGCTGGCAAGAGGTATTCCCCTGCAGCAAGTGTGTGACGCGGCAGGTTGGTCCTCTCCGCACACATTTGTTAGATTTTTTAGTCTGGATGTTCATGCTACTCTAGGCTCACGGGTCCTTAAGTCAGCCTCCCAGATACAGTTCTGAGACTTCCTCGGCCTTGTGCGCACACACTACACAACCTTGGGGTCCAGACACTTGCAGTGTGGCGGCGTTGGTATTCTTGTTCCCACAGCGTTTTCACGTTGCATTGAGTGTAGCCTTTGAAAGGGAATGTCTCGGGTTACTTTGCTGTAACCCTGTTCCCTGAAAAGGCGGGAACGAAATGGAAGGTTTCTCAAGTCACATGGGAGGTCTCCAAATGAGCAGTTGGTAAGAATAGAACATCTTTTTTTGTTCATGTGACTTTTGTTCAAACTCCTACTCTAAGGCTTATAAATGTATTTTCCGATTTGGGACATTATTTAATACAATACAATATTTATTACGAAAAAACAGGATTTTTATATCTCTGTAAATCACACTTTTATGCACTTAAATCAAGTGCACTGTTTGTTGTGCTGTTTGTCACTATTTTTAATCATTTATGTGCATAACTCTATAGTAGTTAACACTAGAAGTGCCACGCCAGTGTCACCTACTTTTAACGCGATTCACCGGTCATTTGACCGCCTATTGTTTTAAATGGGGAGCTGTCGCTGACACACAATGATCGCTAGATGGTGCTTTCACCCAAAGCAGATAGTTTAGCTACAAGATCAACTTGCACTTGGACAATGCGCCATTCATTCTCGCGTTGATAATCAGCGATATTTTTTTATATTCACCTGAGAAAACCTACTACAGAGTCTCTAGGGGGACAAAGGAAGAGAAAAAAAATGGCAGAAGAAAGAAAAAACAAGTCATGTTTTGCATTATAACCCAAATCTTTTGCAACCCAAACTCATTAGTTCGTTGATTCTATTTCAAGCTTCTGAACTTCTTGGATGTCTTTTTTTAATGTGACAGTGCTTTAGATGGAGCAGGAGCAGCGATTTAGAACTCGCTTTTGTGAAATTATCGCTAAAACAATGTAATGACCCCTCCTGAGAATATACTACAGTACTGAAGCCGAAAATGTTCTAATTTAAATATAGAAATAACTGAGACTGTCTGAATAGAACATTAAAATAACAAAAAAACACACGTCTATCTTTGGCATAATATGGTTATAGTATAATATATATTACGGCTGTGTGACGCATCCTGTACTCTGTGTTCCAGACTCTTTGGTGGAAGTTGTTGATGTTTATTTTATTTTTTTATTTTTGTCTTTGATGTTAACTACACAAAGCAGTGTCTTCCCAGCTGGGAGTTTCTCCAGCCTACTGTATATCAGATTGATGAACGTGAGTCCTCATAGGTTACATTTTGGTGACAACAGTTCTTTCAGCACACATTTAATCAA
This sequence comes from Clarias gariepinus, assembly GCF_024256425.1. NCBI lineage: Eukaryota > Metazoa > Chordata > Actinopteri > Siluriformes > Clariidae > Clarias > Clarias gariepinus. The sequence goes on from NC_071102.1 coordinate 783,541, forward strand.
TAATATTTTTATAAAGTTTGATCTGGCATTATAATTCTCCTCTTTAATTTCCTACATATTCTAATCAGCGCTCAACCGCACGCATAAAGTTTTCAAGAGCGCCGAGGAATTTTGCTTTACTAAATAATATTTATGCAGTATAATCAGGGCCTCTTATTTCTATTTACTTTAGGTGGTTGTTCTTGCAGTGTTACTGTGTGTGCTTTGCAATGTCAGACACATTCAAATGCAAATAATACCCCCTTTCCAGGTGTGAATCAGCTGTTCTCACCTTTACACTCTAAAACGCACCCCTCTCCACTGTGCATGGTTTCAGCAAACCAGGGTGGATCTTGGATCTTGCTTTAGGCCTCTTTTTAAATTTGTGTAAATTTAAAATGTTCTGGATTCTACATTCTAAAATTGACATTGTTACCGTTTTTAATCCCTGGAATGCGATTTTTCTTATCATAACACGCGTTGTATTGTTATTAATCACTCTACAATGTTTTAATTTTGGATTTGATTTAAAAATAAATAAATAAACCAAATAAAATTATTCCATTTGAATTTTCCCTTTGTAAAATAGCATTAAAAATTATGGGTTGTGTATCGAGCGATTAAAAACAATACGAGGCATGTTATGATGAAGCTCTTTCATTCCAGTGATTAAAAAATTGATAATAAAAAATAATAATTAATTAAAGCTGCTCACATCGCGCACACTTTCACTTTTTAATAATGCAGTGTTTAATCAGCAAGTATATGTTACCCCTCCTTATGATAGATGAATATTCTGACTGAAACAAAGCTGCTTGTGTCGGCTCATATTGGGAGCATTTTGATCAAAGGGGAGATGAAAGGTGAAAGTGTGTACCAACAACATAGCATGGGTGTGAATGGCTGAAATGTGGTTGTGAATAAACCTTTTAGTGAATGTAAAATGTTTCACTTTGCCGAGTTTTGATCTAAAGTCAGATAAACGCGTGCGCCGATATGAGAGATTTATAAGAGATTTCTCTTTCCCAGAAATATAACAAACACACATTTATACGTGTTAAAGGGGTCATACGGGCCTAAATTTTTTCACGCTGTTTGGACTGAAATGTGTGTTAGGAGAGTGTGTACACAACCACTCTACGATGATAAAGAGCCGCCCAGTGATTTTTTTTTTCATTTATTACAATAACATGCCCCTTCTGAAATCAGGCCAATCGCAAATGCCTGTCACTGTGACGCCACACCGCATGAGGCCGCTCCTACTTTAGTTCATTGACACTGGTGTTTTAGCAAAGACCCGTCCTGAGTGAGAAGAAGCTGTCGGCCATTGTTTTTCGTCGCTGGAGAAAAAAGCGAGTGTTGTGTACAGTTGTTGGGTGTAATAGTGAACACAGCAGTCGTCATTCACTACCGACATCTGAGCCGCTGAGGACGCAGTGGCTGAATTTAGTTTTTGAAGCTAACGTCCCCGCCGATCTACCTAAAATTGTTCATGTTTGCGCTAATCATTTTTTACCAGACTGCTTTATAAACGCGGGTCAATATAAAGCAGGTTTGACTAGGAAGCTGCTCCTAAAAATGGATCTGTACTAACGCTTCGTGTTCCTGCTTCATCTTCACCAGGCTCAGTGAGTAATTTCTTTTTCTATGAATCTCAGCAGAGAACATAAGCAGTTAAAGAAGCATGTACTGAAACAGGTTGCTGAGAACAGAGCTAGTTTTTACCAGGTAAAAGTAGTGTTTTTTTTACACAACCATTGAGAATTTTTAATTGCAGTATGTTACAAACTTTTCATTAGGACCCTAAAGAATCATATCAACATTCAATGAAAAATAGGACTGGATGACCCCTTAAACGCACGCCGATGTGACGCTTTATTTCAATATACTAACATGTTTTTGCTGTGTAGTGGACAGCGGTGCGCGCGGCAACCTCTCACGGGCGAGCCTTTCTCTGAATACGCGGTTTTAACGGGGGTGGGGATAAGAAACACAACACCGGCAGAAGAAGACTAATGATTATAAAAGCGTCGGAGAAAACAGCAAGGAAACTGACTGGCCATTTTAATAATTCATTGATAAGTTGATGTCTTTGGTTTCGGCTGTGATGAGGGTGATCATGTCATCCAGTAATCCACGTTTTATACGAATTACATAAGCTGATTTTCCCCCATTAGTTTATATAAAAGCAGACATTGTGCTTTCTGTAAGTATATATTTTTCACGTCTGTGAGACGAGTTTACACGGAGTTTCGTTCATTTTCTGACGCGCTCAAGTTCACCAAAACCGATACAGAATAGCGCTGTATCCCTGTTTGCTTTCATTATTTTACAACATCAAAACATTTTGTCTTAATTTTGCGTGCACTCAAAAAAAGTCTCATAAAGGCTACGTAGCTTATATAGGTTTATTATATCGTTTTTTCTAATTAATGTTACAACACCTGTGACTTACCCACGTTTTCTAATGCACACCCAGAGTTGAATTGCTACGCGAGTGTTACACATAATAAAATATAAAGGCTCACTGTGTTAACATTTACTTTGCTTAAATTTGATGGAACTAAGGAACGCCTATATTTAATTTAAATTTTAAAGTTGTACTGTAATTTTAGTACTGTGATTGTAAATTCGTTTAATGGTTCACTTGTATTTTATAAGGTTTTGCTGGAGCGCAACGGGGGTGCTGGGATGTAAAAATGTAATTTGTTAAAACGTTTTTATTATTTATTAAAGAACATTATAATGAACATAATAGCCTACTACATTTAATTCTTATAATAACACAAAAACACATCGACATCTGTTGACGCAGTAGCACATCCTGACAATGTTAGAATTTTTATGGTTATTTAGTTTTGTTTATTTCAGTTAATAAATTTACTACATGCATAGCTTTTCTAATTACACATTATAAAATCTAAAGGCTCCTGTGTTAACGTTTACTTTGCCTAAATTCAATCCTAAACATTTACTTTTATATGAATTCCAAATTTGTAATGTAATTTTAGTACTGTGATTATGAATTCGTTTAACTACAATGTTTCACTTAATTTTATCCGCTACTACGTGCAGCTCTAAAGGAGCTGTGGCTCATTAATCCTTGAGAGAATGAACTGATGCATGAGGTGTCAGTCTATAGTTATATAGCGCCACTCAGCGGTAAAAGCCAGCAAACGCACAAACCCAAATGCTGCCACCGTGAGGCGTGGCGGCAAAACCAGAATACCGCTTGAATACCATCCATAGGTTTTCTAATTAAAACAGAAACGGCATGATTGTTTTATAATGTAGACTATAGGTTTAGAGAGTATGTATTAAGGGCTTTATTTTCACTAGAGGAAACAGCTGGTGTGATGAGGGTGAACACAGCGAAGATTCAACTAATTAATCTTTTATAACATTTTGTAAAGTGTATTTATGAGAAAGGACTGCACTAATGCATATATAACAATTTATAGAAAAACCACACACCTTGCCTTAATCCTCCCTCTGTGATGGCAATTTGAAGACCGCGCTGAAAGATGGGGAGGAGCCGAAAGAGCTGAAGTTTGCTGCCGCTTTTATATGAAATTTAAAGGGGACGATGGGCGACCACCAATTTGTGTGATGTTTATGCAGAATTTTTAGAGGGGCTAAGTATAAATGTTAGGGGAGCTAAAAATGGCCTAGCGACGCCCATGCTCAGCAGTAAACCTGTCTGCGCCACACCTGATTTCCAGCAGGTAATGTCACGTGGTAGTTTACAGATCTGCTGATTATAACAATAATATAATAAAAATATAATAACAAAAATAAAATAACATTCATACTCTCCTAAAAATGAAAAATGTTTTATTTTTTTTTATATTTATTTTTCACACTGCACTTCTACAATTTATGCTCAATCTTTGATTTTAAACTTAAATACTGTGATGGATTCTGCACCTTAAAAACATCTCCATGAAAATTTAAAATCCTTTTGACCTTGTGTGACTTCTACAGTCAGATTTTATTTCTTAAGAACAGAGAGAAGAGAAAAACAGTCGTTTCTGATGTAGTATACTGCAATCAGTGGAGGTAAGTTAGTACATGCGCTTCAATACTGTATTTACATTAATATATATTTCTTATATCCACCCCAACAGTACAGCAAATCTCTGAACCTTCACTGGTATCCAAGATGGCGCCGGTGAGGTCGGCTGCCATCATGACTGCGCTAACCTATTTTACTTTGTTTTAGTTTTTTATGATTTAGTTATCTTTCAGTAACTTTAAATCAGCTAATTCATCACCATTGAGTACATTAGTTATGAAATGGATACTCTTATTTCCATTGGTATACAGAAGGAGAGGGATCAGACAGTGCAGAGGGAGGTTGCGTGCTGGACGTACCAATCGGTGGCCGCGCTACAGGACGTACTCGATGACGCAGATTGGGACATGTCCTGAAACAGCTGCGATGACATCAGCGTGTTTACGGAAGCCGTTGTGGAATTAATCGGGAAAGTAACGAATGATACTGTACAAAAAACGACTATTAAAACGTGTCCCAACCAGAAGCTGTGGGTGGATAAAACTATCCACAACGCTCACACGGCTGCCTATAACCCAGGACTTCGTTGGGTGACATGGACCTGTACAAGGCTGGGTCTTATAACGTGCGGAAAGTGGTGAAAGAGGCGAAACAACACTATGGGAGAAAACTAGAGTCACAACTCCAACAGAGTGACTCTAGAAGCCTGTGGTGGGGACTAAGGACAAAAACGGACTACAAAGCACCAACACCTAGTATGATGAACGCGGACGTGTCTCCGGCAGATAAGCTGAACACCTGCTCGCTTCAAGGCTGCAGCTAAAGATGCTAGCGATGGTAATGCTAGCAGCGCTAACGGCTGCAGACAGGAAGACCATGCCAGCACCGGAAATGCAGTCATCATCTCCAGCATGACACGAGGAGAGCCTTCAAGAGAGTGAACACCAGAAAAGCAGCAGGACCAGACGGCATGTCAGGTCCTATTCTCAGAGCCTACGCAGGCCAGCTAGCACCTGTGTTCACAGAGATATTCAACATCTCCTTATCTCAGTCGGTGATCCCCGTATGCTTTAAAGAGTCCATCATTGTTCCTGTTCCAAAGGAAACCCATCCGGCTTCTCTCAATGACTATCGCCCTGAAGCCCTCACCTAAGTAGTGATGAAGTGCTTTAAATGGCTGGTCAGAGACTTCATCATTTCTTCACTACATGACACACTAGACCCATTACAGTTTGCCTACCATTCAAACCGCTCTATAGATATCTATCTATAGCTATCTTTCATCTTCTCCATACATCTCTCACTTACCTGAATGTTAAAATGCTTTTCATCGACTACAGTTCAGCATCCAATACCATAATTCCCTCCACACCCACCCCCAGCTGGTGCACCTGGGACTCGGCTCATATCTGTGTCAGTGGATCTCCAGGCAGACGACAGGCAGTAAAGATTCAATTCAATTCAATTCAATTTTATTTATATAGCGCTTTTAACAATGGTCATTGTCTCAAAGCAGCTTCACAAAAAAAAATAATAATAAAAAAATAAAGAAATTATTATTATTTTTTTTTTCTAGAAAAGAAAAGAAAAGAAAATATTTGGAAGTGTGAATGTGTGAGAAAAATGTGTCTAGATAATAATGAAATGAATGAATGATGAATGAAATGTCTTTGATGAGCAAGCCAAGGGTGACGGCGACAGTGGCAAGGAAAAACTCCCTGAGATGGCAATAGGAAGAAACCTTGAGAGGAACCAGACTCAACAGGGAACCCATCCTCATCTGGGTGATAACAGATAGAAATAACATCATGTGTGTTGTGCAGGTGAAAGTTCAATATAACAGAAGTTGTGTAGATTCAGTTCAGCAGTAGGTGCAGAGGGCAGATGGCGTCTGGATCACTGGAAGCACAGGAGCAGGATGGTAGCTCCAGCCATCATAAAGCAGAATCTAGCTGGAGCAGGTCCTTCTCAAGATGCCTTAGAAACCTCGCAGGGTTGGCCTTTGTCTACTAAAGCTGGCACAATCTCCAGATGTCTCAGGATGGGTAGAAAAATACAGAAAAGATGGAGAGAATTAGCGTAGTTGCCATTCAGGATAGGTGTACTGGAGTATGAGATTATGGGATGAGTTACGCGTATGCCAGATTAAAGAGATGCGTCTTGAGTCTACTTTTGAATTGGGAAACCGTGTCTGCTCCCCAAACAGTGTCTGGAAGGCTATTCCAAATCTTTGGAGCCAAATATGAAAATGCCCTGCTCCCTTTTGTAGATTTTAAAATTCTGGGAATTACCAGAAGTCCGGAGTTTTGTGATCTTAGGGGACGTGGTGGATTATAGCGTATCAAAAGACTGGTTAGGTATGTGGGAGCTAAACCATTTAAAGCCTTGTATGTAAGTAGTACTATTTTGTAATTAATTCTAAATTGAACAGGTAGACAGTGCAGGGATGATAGTATAGGTGTTATATTATCATATTTTCTGGATCTAGTGAGAACCCTGGCGGCTGCATTTTGGACTAACTGTAGCTTGTTTATTGAGGATGCAGGACAACCACCTAGTAATACATTACAATAGTCCAGTCTGGAGGTCATGAATGCATGAACTAGCTTTTCTGCATCAGATACGGATAGGATACTTCTAAGTTTGGCAATATTTCTAAGATGGAAAAAGGCTGTTTTTGTGATATTGGAAATATGATTTTCAAAAGACAAGTTACTGTCTAATATCACGCCCAGGTCTTTACTGTTGAGCTGGTAGTAACAGTACATCCTTCTAAATGCAGGCTGAATTGTGAAAGCTGTTGTGTGCTGGTTTTTGGGCCGATGAGCAATATCTCTGTCTTATCTGAATTTAGTAAAAGAAAGTTATTGGTCATCCAATCTTTTATGTCCTGGACACACTCTGTTAATCTAGACAACTTGGGTATTTCATCTGGTTTTGTTGAGATGTATAATTGGGTATCATCAGCATAACAATGGAAACTAATCCCATGCCTTCTAATGATGTTTCCCAGGGAAGGCATGTAAATTAAGAACAGGAGAGGTCCTAAAACTGACCCTTGTGGGACCCCATATTTCACTGGCAAGATGGGCGGACATGACTCATCCTCCCTCATTCTCAGCACTGAAAACCCCCAGGGTTGTGTTCCCCTGCTGTACTCATTGTACACGCACGACTGTGTGGCCTCTACCAACTCCACCACCATCATCATCAAGTTTGCTGATGACACTGTTGTGGTCGGCTGATCACTGACAACAATGAGACGGCCTACCTGGAGGAGATTGGAAATCTGAAGAACTGGTGCCAGAGGAACAATCTCCTTCCAAACGTCAGCAAGACAAAGGAGTTGATAGGGGACTTTATTAGAAAGCAGGGGAGGAACTTCCAGACCCCCCCGTCATCAACAGGAGCTCAGTGGAGAGAGTGTACAGCTTCAGATACCTCGGTGTCCACATCACACAGGATCTGTCATGGTCCTTCAGGGTGCGAAGTTCTATTTCTGCACCATAGAGAGCATCCTGACGGGAGACATCACAACCTCGTTCGGGAACAGCACCATGCAGGACAGACGAGCTCTACAGAGGGTGGTGCAATCAGCTGAGCGCATCATCCGCACCGAGCTCCCTGACCTGCACTCGATCTACAGCAAGCGGTGCTGGACCAAGGCCAGGAAGATTGTGAAGGACCTCAGCCATCCCAACAATGGACTGTTCTCTCTGTTGTGGTCTGGGAAGGGATTTCGCTTCCTGAAGGCCAACACAGAGAGACTGAGGAGGAGCTTCTTCCCGCAGGCGATACAGTCTCTTAATCAGTACACCACACATCCACACACATGTTTCTTGCACCCAATCTAGACATTCCAGACATTCATTGACCTCTAAGTTAGAGTAAGTAAGTTATGCGTGGACATTACTTACTTACTCTAACTTAAGTCACTTTCAGGCACATTTGCACACCCCCTGGGCATTTCTATTTATATTCAACTTCATTCTTACACAAAAAATCCATAAATTATATATTTCTATATTGTACAGCTGTTTTTCTTATTTTTCTATATTTTTACATATATTTTTCTTATATTGTATATTTTAAACTGTACAGTTATTTTATTTTTATATTTTATTTTATTCTTTTTTTAAATTTCACTTCATTACTTTTGTGCACAGCGAAGCGTTACCTAACCACGGTGGTGTGGAGTTTATAAAGCAGGAATATCGCGACCTGCTGACTGTTATGTGTAACTGTGTGACTTGACATCCCTCTGAGACACGCCTAATAACGTAATAATAAAACAGCACATTTAAAGTTAATACAAGAACTGCACTTTTAATAATGTGAAGATGAATATTTCTGTACTTTTACTGTACATGTACTTTGTACATGTGTTACAGACTTCTACTTTTACTTGAGTAATATTCAACCTGGGAAATTTCTACTTCTGCTCCAGTACAGAATATGTGTACTCTGACTGTAGAACTCATGATGTTGTTGTTAGTCTTTCGGCTGCTCCTGTCAAGGGATCGCTACAGTGGAACATTTGAGTTCGGAGCGAGTATCATGTATCACGCATGCGCTTCTTGTTTTACGCCGAGCGTCACGTGATCACAACTAAGCCAACGCTTTTTTCTCTCGCTTGTGCTGCGGAATTGTGGTTAAATCGCGATTCTTTTCAAAGGTAAAGTGCAGGTTTATTTGTTTGTTTGTTTTACTTTACAGCAGTGATTCCATTAGTATCCGCTCACACGAGTGTCATTAGCGATGTTCCTTGCTAAAAGCAAGCAAAACAAACAGTCTTTCTCCATTAATGTGTGTTTATGTAAAATTCAAATAGGTAAGGTTTACTGTGTAAGAAAGTCTCATTAGAAGGTTGAAAATCCATTTTCTCCCTCAGCATCATTTATGTGTGTGCACGCGTGTAATTTGACACCGTGCTGGGTCACACACACTTTTTCGGGACGACAGGGGCTTCATACACACACAGCGCCTGCACGCATAAACGGAAACACTTTGTTGTCTGGATTTATTTTTACTTCTTTTAAAGTTAAAGTGCAACCTAACCCTAACCCTAGGTTAATTTGTTTTACTTTTACTGTACGTTATATTTTGTATTACTTATTTTTATGTATTTATTTTTTTGGGCTGTGGAACAAATAATTTGAGTTTCTATTATTTCTTATGGAAAAATTTAATTTGGTTTACGAGTGTTCTGGAATACGAGTCCACTTTCAGAAGAAATTATGCTCGTAATCCAAGGTTCCACTGTATTTAAATTCTACCCAAAATTTTAACCAAAAATGCAGTTTATTCAGTGATAATAAATTATTAACTGGCCCAGAGTTCCAGTTGGTGGTATGCAATATGTCTTTCTTTATCTATTTATTTTTAAATCAATCAATAAAGAAATTCAATTTTATTTGTATAGCGCTTTTAGCAATTGTCATTGTCGCAAAGCAGCTTTACACAATCAAAATAATTATTTAAGTTTGTATGGAATGTGAATGTGTATGAATCAAAATGGTCAGATAGTCCCTTTTGAGCAAGCCGAGGGTGACAGTGGCAAGGAAAAACTCCCTGAGATGGTAATAGGAAGAAACCTTGAGAGGAACCAGACTCAACAGGGAACCCATTCCCATTTGGGTGAAACAGTTAGTCCCCTTGTTCAGGGATTAGACAGGGATTTGGGATGCAGCCTTATGTTAGAAGCTAGTGTTTTTCTTTTTTAAGATGAAATAATGTTATCAAATGTGTTTTTCTTATTGAAACCATGATTGGTTTTAAATGTGGGTTTTGGCACTAGTATCCAGCAAATAAGGTCCCTTTTGCCGTGCATAAGTGGACAGGCCCATGATGAACAGCCGTTCTGATGGTATATGCATAAATTCTATAGAAGCTTTTTAAATTTTGTTTCAAGACCATGCATTTGTCCAGTACACACATTTCCTTTATTGTACCTACTTCTAATTAATTGTACACAAGTTTAAATTGTTGGACCCTTTAATGAATTTAAAAGGGTCCAACAAATAAATAAATAATTAACTATTTCAATTTGGCCTTGTCTGTAAAGTTCATTGTAATAAATGACCAAAGTTTCTTTTAAAGGATTTAAAAAAAAACTATCTATTCATCCATCTATCTATCTATCTATCTATCTATCTATCTATCTATCTATCAGATAATGAAAGATCTGACTTTTTCTGTTTATAAAAATGTCCTATTTCTCGCTTTAATTCTCTTTTAAAATGAAACATTATTTTTCACCTCTCAGATTTCAGCTCTGAGTAAACACGCCTTGGTCTTTAACTCTCTTATTTTTCACAAAGTTCTATTGATGTGTTTTTTCTTCTAAACGAGTAACAGAGTTGAGTTTTTAGCACACAGTTAACACCTACCTAAAAGTCCTTAATTAGCACCCATGCCATAACAACATGAGCACAATATGACAAACATTAATAAAGTTTTAAGGTTTTCAGATAAAAGAGTTGAAGCGGATCTTCAGCAGGTCTTCATTATTATCCATGAAATAAACAAAAATAATAAGATAAACACAAGAAACAGAAAGCGTGAGCATGACCTAATCCCTAAACACAGAAGAACAGCAACAGACACAAGAGAATATCCTCTCGTGTCTTTACCTCATCAATATCACAACATAATGACTTCTGAAACCAAAGACTGCAAGGTTGTTTTTATTTATCACCGTGTGGATTAGTCTACCAGCATTAAGGTGTAGGTGATGCCACGATTCTCAATAGGTTTGGTGCTGGACGTACAGCATTTAAGAGTTTAGAGATGTTTGTCTAGGCTTCTAATGTTTGGTTTTAATGAGTGGAAGTTCGGGACGAGCCGTCCTGCTGCGACGTGTTGGGTTTAAATGGATCCTGTAGGTTGGAGTTACTCAGTAATGTGACATTGTAATGTTACAGTGATGATTTCTGGTGATTGCTAATGTTTAGTAAAGCTCAGATAGACGACTGCGGTGCTCATGACCTTCACAGAGTTTCCTACGCTTCGTCTATCACATGGCTGAGGATGCTGGATGCTTGGTGCGCTCCAGGGTCGCTTTAGTCAATTAGTCACACATGAAATTTGCCTTAACGTCAGTCTGTTTGTCTCCTTTGATTGTAGCTTCAGCCTGCTGCTCAGGAATGTGTTCCTTTAGGTCACACTTAGCTCCAGCTTTGAGACTGCTTTTATAGATAATCTCCAGTAAACTTGTTATATTTTAATTAAAGGTCGGTTCCTTTATTAATTTTGTGTTTCCTCATTCAGCGTGTTGTTGTCAGCAAACATCTTCCCAGATTAATTATTTTCTTTATTTTTAGTTGGAGAGTAACTTTACCTTTGTGTGTGACCACTGTGTGTGTGAACTGTACACACACTCGTTCCCACTTGTACATTTTACTCTCAGAACTGTCCTCTGTTATCCTTCACAATCAATTGACTCGAACGTCCCTGGTATATTTTTCTCGAAGAAATGCATAAAAATCCTCAGCACTTTAGTAATTAAGTTCTTTAAATGGGAGAAAAACAGTTCTGTAGACTGGTAGTTCTGTAAATACAGTGGTGTGAAAAACTATTTGCCCCTTCCTGATTTCTTATTCTTTTGCATGTTTGTCACACAAAATGTTTCTGATCATCAAACACATTTAACTATTAGTCAAAGATAACACAAGTAAACACAAAATGCAGTTTTTAAATGATGGTTTTTATTATTTAGGGAGAAAAAAAATCCAAACCGACATGGCCCTGTGTGAAAAAGTAATTGCCCCCTGAACTGGTTGGGCCACCCTTAGCAGTTAAAGAAAAACATCTTCTGATGCACAACCTTGGACACATCATCAGTGTGTTTCCTGGACTCCCGGGGTGTTTCGGGTCTTACAACAGACACCCTCCTCCAGGCGACCCGACCGAGGCTGATCAGACCCCGGCCTGTGTCCAAGTGGCATGCTACCGCCCCCCGTTCTCCCCTCTTCAACCAGAGCCATCTGGATGCTTTCTCGACTGCCTCCACGTTGCTACTTATGGCTCTTCTTCGGTTGACGCCTGTTATGCCCAGTGTACCATAGGCCTTGCTCAGGGTCTGGCTGGCAAATCCCCGACTGCCTATTTCCACTGGCATACACCTGGTCCTCCACCCATTCATCCGATACTGCTCTACTAGCTCCTGATATTTTTCCCTCTTCCTCTTCTGAGCCTCCTCCATCCTCTCCTCCCAGGGCACTGTTAGCTCCAGCAAGATTAACTGTCTTGTGGCCTCAGAGACCAAAATGATGTCAGGTCTCAATGTAGATTGGGTGATGTGTTGTGGAATCTTCAGTTGCCTCTCTAGGTCAACTGACATCACCCAGTCTCTTGCCGTGGAAAGCAACCCAGCAGAGCAGCTCTTTGATGTTTCCTCTGGCCTTTGTCCTTCCTTGATGAAGTGAATGGCTTTGGCTGTGGCTTGGCGGTATCAGCTGTCCTTGATCCCCTTGCTAATTGCGTCAGCAATTGATTTAAGGACAATAACTGCAATCAAGCGTTTGCGATAACTTGCAACAAGTCTTTTAAAGTGCTCTGGAGGAATTTTGGCCCACTCATCTTTGCAGAATTGTTGTAATTCAGCTTTATTTGAGGGTTTTCTAGCATGAACCGCCTTTTTAAGGTCATGCCACAACATCTCAATAGGATTCAGGTCAGGACTTGGCCACTCCAAAGTCTTTATTTTGTTTTTCTTCAGCCATTCAGAGGTGGATTTGCGGGTGTGTTTTGGGTCATTGTCCTGCTGCAGCACCCAAGGTTGCTTCAGCTTGAGTTGACGAACAGATGGCCGGACATTCTCCTTCAGGATTTTTTGGTAGACAGTAGAATTCATGGTTCCATCTATCACAGCAAGCCTTCCAGGTCCTGAAGCAGCAAAACAACCCCAGACCATCACACTACCACCACCATATTTTACTGTTGGTATGATGTTCTTTTACTTTTACGCCAGATGTAACGGGACACGCACCTTCCAAAAAGTTCAAAAGTCTTGGCAATCATTGAGATGGTTTTTTTTTTTTAGCAAAATTGAGACGAGCCTTTATGTCCTTTCTGCTTAAAAGTGGTTTGCCCCTTGGAAATCTGCCATGCAGGCCGTTTTTGCCCAGTCTCTTTCTTATGGTGGAGTCGTGAACACTGACCTTAATTGAGGCAAGTGAGGCCTGCAGTTCTTTAGATGTTGTCCTGGGGTCTTTTGTGGCCTCTTAGATGAGTTGTCTCTGCGCTCTTGGGGTAATTTTGGTCGACCGGCCACTCCTGGGAAGGTTCACCACTGTTCCATGTTTTTGCCATTTGTGGATAATGGCTCTCACTGTGGTTCGCTGGAGTCCCAAAGCTTTAGAAATGGCTTTATAACCTTTACCAGACTGATAGATCTCAATTACTTTTGTTCTCATTTGTTCCTGAATTTCTTTGGATCTTGGCATGATGTCTAGCTTTTGAGGTGCTTTTGGTCTACTTCTCTGTGTCAGGTAGCTCCTATTTAAGTGATTTCTTGATTGAAACAGGTGTGGCAGTAATCAGGCCTGGGGGTGACTACAGAAATTGAACTCAGGTGTGATAAACCAGGTCAAGACCTTGTGATATCCATGGACAACAACCAAATCACTCCCTCAACCACCGCCCGCAATCTTGGGGTAACCATGGACAATCATCTGTCATTTTCCCCACACATCGCTAACCTTACTCGCTCTTGTCAATTTCTTCTTTACAATATCAGAAGAATTCGCCCATTTCTTTCTTCACAGGCTACTCAGGTGCTTGTTCAGTCCCTTGTTATTTCAAGACTGGACTACTGCAACTCACTCCTGGCAGGCCTGCCTCTGTCCACGATTCGTCCTCTGCAACTGATCCAGAATGCAGCAGCACGACTCGTTTTTAACCTTCCCAAGTTCTCCCACACCACCCCACTCCTCCGCTCCCTGCACTGGCTTCCTGTAGCTGCCCGCATCAAATTCAAAACACTGATGCTTGCCTACAAAGCCAAAAATGGCCCAGCACCCACTTACCTCTCTGCGCTAATTACACCACGCACTGCACCACGTTGCCTCCGATCCTCCAGCACTGCTCGCCTCATCCCACCATCTCTCAGGGATCGAGGGCGGCATTCATCCAGGCTCTTTTCTGTTCTGGCACCTAGATGGTGGAATGAACTTCCTCTAGATGTCCGTACATCAGAGACTTTGACTATCTTTAAACGACGACTCAAGACTCATCTGTTTCTCCAGTACTTGGACTAACCCCCCTCCCCCCCCCCAAAAAAAAAAAAAAAAAAAAAAAACTCAGTTGTGTTGGACTAATGGTACTTAGTTATTAACTTAGTTAACCCAGTGTAAGTATGTATCCAATGTTGTAAACATTAAAGCACTTTTTGTAAGTCGCTCTGGATAAGAGCGTCTGCCAAATGCCTAAATGTAAATGTAAATGTAAATAAACCACAGTTAAGTTATTTTTTAACAAGGGGGGCAATTACTTTTTCACACAGGGCCATGTAGGTTTGGAGTTTTTGCTCCCTTAATAACGTAAACCTTCATTTAAAAACTGCATTTTGTGTTCAATTATATTATCTTTGACTAATAGTTAACGTTTTTTAATGAGCAGAAACATTTAAGTGTGACAAACATGCAAAAGAATAAGAAATCAGGAAGGGGGCAAATAGTTTTTCACACCACTGTATGAAGAACTTTGTCCCCTCCTTATTCAAAACACTCAATCAGGGTGAACTCCTCCTGAACCATTCTCAACAAACTCATGTGAAAATGACGAGTGAAATGCAATGACACACACAGCTGGAAAGCAATCGAAGGGGAGTGAAACTAAGAAACATCCTCAGGTAGCTCATTAATTGATCTAAACACCTCCGTAGGCAGATCACACAAGAGACACGGATGGCATCCTGCCTGCGCCTGTATGATCTGCACACAGTACGGGATTTAAAGAGAATCTGTAATCCATCAAACGCTGAGCAACAAGTCTGAAATTATCAGTAAGGAGGAGAAGAGCTCTTGCGTAAATTGTAAAGGTTTCATAAATAAATCACAGGATTTCGAGTAAAATAGAACGTGTATGTACGCCCAATAACTTAGTCAGAATTCTGTAGAACATCAGAGTCTACGTTCATAGAAGGAGTGAAAAGCTATAGAACTGCACCTCGAAGCTAAAGTTTTAATCCTCTTGTAATTCTACAGAACATTTTTTCCCAAGGATCAAAGATGAAGGGTAACTTTATTCTCTCCAGAGCCAGATGCAACATAAAACATCAAACCAACACAGACAAATAAATAAACACACAATCAAATCAGAATTAAAACTTATCATTAACCAAACTGATAACACCACGAATAAATGACCTTTTAAACCTGTGTGTTCTGCATCGTGGCACATCAAGTTGATTTCTACAGCTCCAATCTAAACATGTTCCAGCGCTTCAGCTCGGAAATATCACATATTCACATATTCACATGTCTACTTTAATAAACTTCAATAAACAAAACATCCATGTGAATTATTTCTGTGTTAATAGGTATAAGTAACGATACAAATAGCACTTTTATTGACTCATAATCTTGTAAATGTCCACAAAAACACTGAGACACTTAAACACTCTGGACCGAGATAAAAGTCCTGCCTTCATACTCACTTACTTATTGTAACCAATCACAATGACGCAGAAGGCGGGACTTCTTAACCTCAACCAAGTATCTACGTTTTGTAGTTAAGTTTTGCGTTTGTTCTTTTTAATTATTTCTATAATCATCATTATTTAAAAATAATTGAGTTATACAGAAATGTGGCTTAGACTGATAGTGAGATTTAAAAGTGAACAAATATTATGCTTAACTGCACTAAAAAAAGAAACAACGAAAAAATCCACAAAAGCCGATTACTTTTCTAACAGCGGATCTTCTTCCACTGACCCAGATCTACTGTACTGTACTGTACTCGCCTCATCTCTGCTAAAGCTCTGTTTCATTCTTTTATGTGTTTTTCTCCTGTTTGGTCTCTTTTATATTTTTCATCCTTTGTTCTTTAAAGCGATCGTTAGGATAATGTGGGTCAAGTCATTTTCATTATATTGTAGCGTTTTTACGCCGGGAAGAATGCTGGAGAGACGAGTGAGCTTATTTGCTACCCAATGCAATGGCTGGGAGTACTTTATTAAGTACACAGCATGTAAGGCATGAGCAGCACCTTCACTCAGGAGCCTACATCCAATTCAGCACTAGCTTGAACTGGAGCACATTTCACACGTCACACCCCCTCACACAAACAGGGCCGAAGCCACCAACCCAAACACCTTTCCCCAACATGGTGAACACACACCGACATCCCCGCAAGGAATGCTGGTCGTCAGCCGCCGCCCCGCCTACGCCACACTGCCCCCACCCAAGCTGTGACCGTCCCTGGTCACCATGACGAACTCCGTTTCGGAGGCGTGGAGGCGGTCGGCGCTGGCGGTGGGAACGCCGGCGTCCTTTGGCAGGTGAGGGGTGAACGCGAATGTAGTCCTGAGGCGGTCCGGCCTCCAGAGTTCGATGGTTCCCCGGCGTGCGGCTGTGGAGGCGCAAGACGGTCCCGGTGGGGCAAAACTCGTGCCCGCCCTGCCAACCGCACCCGGTAGATGACATTGGAGAGCCGAGCTGGCTGTGAGTGTCCACGCCCATTCGCCCCTTCTGACTGGCGATGAGCGGTTCACAGTTCCACAACCCGTGGGAAACAGTGGAGCCGGTGTCCACAAGCGCCCGCAGTAAGACGCCGTCCGGCACACAGTCGATGTAAAGCCCCGCGGGGCTCCCCAGCCGTCCACCTGGCGCTAGTTTAGCGGCTGCTGGTGTACGCTGTCCCTCAGGCCTGAGGACGTTGAAGTGGTAGTCCGGCTGTCCCTCCGGCCTGAGAACGTTGCAGTGGTAGTCCGGCGGTCCCTGGCCTCGGCGTCGTCGCGGAATCTCGGAAGCGGTGTCGAGGCCTAGCCGCGACGGGTAGCCCTGTCCCCGGCTAGGTTCACGAACCGAGCGCCACTGAGCTGCGGACGGTCGCTTGGCTCTTCCGCCGCGATGTGCCGCCGATATGGGCTCAGCGCGCTCGGCCTCGCGCAGCGGCAGGTCGCTTTGCCGGCTAACGGCGCACGGAGCTGTATCTTGCTCCGGCGCTTGCGCAGCGCCAGCCTCCGCCCCGAGATTCAGCGCCGGGATTTTCTGCTTCCCGCTCCGCGTTGGTTGACGTGGTGTGCTCGTGCTAGCTCTGCCAGAAAAGCGCTTCTTCTGCGCGAGTAGTCGCTCCGCTACTCGGCGGCCCGCTTGGATTTTTAGAAGGTCCTCCTTTGTGCGCTCGAACCCGTTATTCTCCATCCCACTTCTGACACCAATGTAGCGTTTTTACGCCGGGAAGAATGCTGGAGAGACGAGTGAGCTTATTTGCTACCCAATGCAATGGCTGGGAGTACTTTATTAAGTACACAGCATGTAAGGCATGAGCAGCACCTTCACTCAGGAGCCTACATCCAATTCAGCACTAGCTTGAACTGGAGCACATTTCACACGTCACACCCCCTCACACAAACAGGGCCGAAGCCACCAACCCAAACACCTTTCCCCAACATGGTGAACACACACCGACATCCCCGCAAGGCATGCTGGTCGTCAGCCGCCGCCCCGCCTACGCCACAATATTTTGCTCTTTCACAGTGAAATAACAAATGTGTTAAATCACAACACAAAAACTGCAGTTAAATACCTTGTTCTCTTTTTCACTTGTGTTTAATACAAGTTCACAAACTGACCAGGTGACCACTGACACCTGCAGTATCGGACAGTGCAAATACGCAAGCGTACTCGGGTACAGAGAACAAGAATCACATGAACGAAGGCGCAAACATTCCTGAGCATGGTACTGTACAAATAAATTGTGCCTTGTGTGAAAATTCCCTTAAAGACTATCCAGGAACTAAACACTTTAGTGCAGTGGTTCTCAAACTGTGGGGCGCGCCCCACTAGTGGGGAATACAGATATGACCGGTGGGGCGCAATGAACGGGAGGGAATTAGTGGAAAATAATAGGAAAGTACCTATTCTAATTCATGCTTTTCTTTATTGACAAAGATCGGACACTCGAAACTAAATAAAATCACATGCAAAGAAATGGATCATTAATACAAGTAAATTAAATTAACATCAGAAAAAAAGTGAAACCATAGTGCAACAATAATGTTTTAACGTCGGCATGTTAATTGCAGAGGAACAAAATATAAGGAATCATTCGGTATTATATATGTAATTTCATTTATTCCAATGTGTATGCTGATGTTTCTGTATTTTTGTTAAAAATTTATATTTTATCAGGCAGTACTAGTCTGGCATTTCTAGTTTCCAGTGTGGCAACAAAGTTGCTTTTTGATCCTTCAGGCGCTGAACAGAAGGGAAGATCAATATCATTTTACGCTTTTTGTTGCTGTGCGGCATTTTGCGATGATCCCTAAATCATTCGTTGCGCCGTAGAGAATAATGGTGTTTATGCTTTTAAACATGTATAATTTAAGGCGGATGGAGCTTAAAGACAATGCAGAGAGGAAATATATGTGGGTATCCTATTCGCGGGTTTATTTACGCAGCTATTGAATTCGGAGATGCGAACATTAAACTAACTTCACCGCGGACACAAACAGGTGTTATGCGCTAAAATGCCCCCCCAACCCCCCCGCCACGGATTGCCCACCCCCCAACACACACACACGTAATCTCAATCAAATATTATATTAGGACATACATTTTATTATTATCAAATATATTATTACTATTATAGTTAACCCTAGGCACGTGACAGCCGTCGAGACGATTAATACAAATCCCCCAAAATGATTATTTTATGGCACATTTATTTTGCAGGGGCATTTTAGAGCATAACACCGGGTCAGTAGCGTACTGTATGTAGTGAGCATAATAACGTCAATGGATACATTTGTTGCATGAACCACAAAAAAGCAGGTGATTCAGCATCATCAGCCTAATCAACCAAAAAGCCTATGATGAAGCCTATGTTGCGCTTGGATTCATGGTGGGGATGGTGGGGCAGAGGAGAGACCCATGTGTGTTTTGTGTCTTAAACCGCTGGCAGCAGACAGCATGAGACCCAACAAAGTAGGAAGACACTTAGAGACAACACACCCCAATCACGTTAATAAGCCACTCGACTTCTTTGAAAGAAAGCTCTAGATAAGTGACGAAGTAAGCCTGTTATAACAATTGCACATGTATTTGATCTGTTTTGAACTTGGCGTTATTTGATCTTATTGGTTTAGAAATTGATATTTCAATAAATAGTACACTTGGCCATTTTCGTTATCATTTTGTTGACAAGTGGGGCTTGAAAATTCACCCACCCCCTTAAGTGGGGAATGACAGAAAATGTTTGAGAACCACTGCTTTAGTGCAACAGATCGATCAGAAGTCAGGGACAAAAAACATGCAGACATATAAACACAAACATAAATATGATTTTAAAACTTTTAATGGTTCTGATTAGGCGACATTGTGGCATAATGGTTAGCACCGTGGGCTCGCACCACCAGGGTTGTGGGTTCAAGTCCCACCTCCACTCTGAGCTACAGTATGTGGGTTTCCTCCAGGACCTCTGGTTTCCTCCATAGTCCAAATACGTGTAAATAACACTAATCGTTGTGACCCTGTACAGGTTACACGCTATAGGGAATGAGAGAGTTTGTGAATATGAAGGTAAATGTAGTGGAATTAACTGAGATATGCAGGTTTATTATTTTATTTGAAGCATGTACAGAGATTGTTATGAATGAAAAAAATTACTAATAAAAAAGAGGAAGAATTGTTTGTATCAGTTTGTGCTATTGTGTTTAAGACGTATATGCAAATGATCTGAGTCCTGATTGGCCGGTTTCTGTGCACTAGGAATGAGATGCACAATGTGAAGATTTATTTTCCATCTTCATTATTTAAATACTTTCACATTAACACGTGTTAAATGGTTTACATGTGAATTAATCTTTATTTTTGACACCAAAATAAAAAATTAATCTGAAAATAATAAGTTTCAATTTTATGAAACACTTAAGAGAGAAAATCTCTCTTACACACACACACACACACACACACACCATTTATAACAAACACACACATACACATGCACACACATTTTGGTGTTTTTTTTAAAGCATAAGTAATGATTAAAACTAAAATCTCTACAGAGAGTGAGATAAAGACAGATAAAGAGAGACAGAGAGCGTGACTAGAGAGATGGATAAAAACAGTCAGAAAAATGAGATAAAGACTAACGAAGAGAAAAGCATTAAGAGAGAGAGAGAGAGAGAGAGAGAGAGAGAGGGAGAGAGAGGGAGAGAGACGGCGTGATGTGTCTGTCCTCGTCCCCGTGCATGACCTCCTCCTATAGAAATAACATGTGACTGAGTGCTTCAATATAAACCTTCATTTACAGGCAGATGATTGATGTGTTGTTTTATTTTTACCCGTGATGTAGACACCGTCCAGACAAACACACCTCGCCGTCTGGATTTAAATAAACAAACACTTAACAGCCTTTGATTGTATAATTACTGCAGTGATTAAACTGTAGTGTTTCAGATTTAACTCCAACTGATGCACAGAGGAGCTTCTTACATCTTACACTGCTGTATGAGAAGACGTCAGACAATTGTCCTGCATCAAGCAAAGACAACAGCTAGTGAGACAAAGCTGAAATGACTGGAAGTGGGTTACGATCTGTCGAGACATTATTAAACCCTGGAAGGACGGAGCAGAACCTCGAAGATAAACATCCTGAATGAGTGTGATGGAGATCACTTACACACCTGGTGAAGTCACATGGTAAAAATATCCAGTAGAAATCAGAGCTTTGCAAAAGTATTTACACCCCTTGAGCTTTTCCACATTTTGTCACGTTACAGCCAAAAAAAACATAAATGTATTTTATTGGGATTTTTGTGACACATCACTGTGAAATGGAAGAAGACGAATAAATGCTTTTCAAAATGTTAAAAAAATTAAAATATGAAAGGTGTGGCGTGCATTAGTATTCACTCCCTTTACTCTGAAAATCCACTGAAACCAATTGCCTTCAGAAGTCATCCTTTGTCAGCCTTTATTTAATCTCAGTATAAATACAGCTGTTCTGTAAAGCTCTCAGAGGTTTGTTAGAGAACATTAGTGCACAAACATCATCATGAAGACCGAGGAACACACCCGACAGGTCAGGGATAAGGGTCTGGAGAAGTTTAAAGCAGGGTGAGGTTATAAAAAATATCACAGGCTTTAAACATCTCACAGAGCGCTGTTCAACCCATCATCTGAAAATGCACACACACTCATCAGAAAAAGGCTTGAGTGTGTTAGGGAGCATAAAGACTGGAGCGATGGAAAAAGGTCATGTGATCTGATGATGAGTCTAGATTGAGCCTAATCAAGAGCGATGGGCGTGTCAGGGTACGAAGGGAAGCGCATGAAGCGATCATGCTCACAGATCTCCAATTATGGAAAATTAATCAACACTTTCTGACCAATCAGAATCCAGAGTTTAGATCTCAACAGCAATTTAATATAAAATACTCAGACCAGACTAACTATATTGAAAATAAGGCAAATTATTGAGAATTGCGATCGAGCTCTCAGTTGGATGTGTGTGTGTGTGTGTGTGTGTGTGTGTGTGTGTGTGTGTGTGATTATAGAGCAAACATTTTCCTCTCACTTCAGTGCTTCATGTTTGTTGCATTTTATTGAATATTTTCACATCAGCCTCCTGCCGTGAGTGAAATCCGTTAATTTCATGTTTCAGCCTGGGAAGAAGGTGTATAAAGTTGTGTGTGTGTGTGTGTGTGTGTGTGTGTGTGTGTGTGAATCACTTTGACACGTCCTGATTCACAGCACAGCTTCAAACATTCATTAAAAATTCACTCGCCTTTCAATTACATCCGGACCGACATGATTTATGTTTTTACATTTTAATTTCAATTAAGCTGCCTGTTTAGGGTAAGTCATGTTGCATGTGTGTGTGTGTGTGTGTGTGTGTGTGTGTGTGTGTGTGTATAATAGGCGCAGGAAGAAAACTCAATTACACTCAACACGGTGTTGATTCGCTATATTAGGAACAAGTGTAATGTGTTTCTTGTCTAGACGCATCCTCGTGTTCTTGCAACCAGGTTTTCCAAAATGTATCACACACACACACACACACACACACACACACAAACTCATCTCAGATTCTGATACAATGAACAGTCACGACAGTGAAACTGAGTTGATTCTAATAGGTTTCATGGATAAACACTTCGACGTCCTGAAATCAAATCACAATCCTGTTTAATTTCTTTATTTTATAAATGATCTTAAAGACGTCACGTTTACACATGACATGTTTGAATTGCGAATGTCTGCTTTTGTGTCAGAATGTCCACAGTAGCGCCGTCTCTGCAGGAAGCTGTCTGCATCAGTCAACACACTGGAGTGTAAAGTGAGAGATTCTGATTTGAGACGCAGATTATGACAACATTCATGATGACAGCAGAAAGTGTTAAAGATACACACTGAGCTCGTCAGTGTGTGTAACACCCTGGGGATTTACAGTACATAACTTACACTCTGTGTGTGTGTGTGTGTGTGTGTGATCTGTTCTGATTGCATTTTCGCTGCTCCTGCACAAACACCAGCTACACGACACTTCCTCCTAGACTGGGAAATCAGTGGCTGTATTTAAACAGAGAAAGTCTCTTCAATCTGATTGAAATCTTTTCGATTAGAGATTTCAGTGTACCTGTGTACATGGACGCGGAATTAATCTGATGTGTGTTCACAGACTCAAAGAATATTGAGAACATGGATAATTCAGGATATAGCTTGTTAAACATGTGCTGAGCGGTTCTGCTCTCTGTGAAGATATTAATCTGCTGGGAATCAGAAGACGGAGAGGGGTTTATCCCCAAACTCTAAGGCTGGGTTTGTTCAAATTGCATCGATGTATACAGTCAGACTTCCCATATTTCCCCCAAAAATCCCACCTTCTGTGCAGAGATGCACACAAATCGTCTACTTCAGTAAAAGTAAAGAGAACCGCGGTAAAATAGAACTCAATAGAGCTCACAGTGGTAGAAATTATCTTCCTCGAAGGGCAGTTTTTTCGATAAATGTAGCATTACTGGCACAGAAAAAAACCTCAGATGATACAATGTTTTACCTTTTAAAGGTACAACTGGATTGAAGGTACATAGTTGGTCTAACATCAAGGGTGCAGTAACCTTAACTGATAAAATACTCCCTTTGTATTACATGTGCAAAGTAAAAACTACTGGAAAAATATTATGTAAAACTAAAACATATATTGTAATATTTGTAAAGACAAAACATTTCTTTTTAATACTAATACAAATACAAAATACTAGATTTTCAATAAATATTTTCATAACCAATGATAATAAACACATTAGGTCAACATTTGTAGCTTTCGATGCAATATGGAATTTACTCTCCACTACTGTTTCATGAATAATTAGTTGCTGTGTTAAATATTAGGCATAACAACTAAGCACTGATTGGCCGAAGTAGCCACAGGCCTTCACTGATTGGCTGAAGTAACTGCAGGAATGTTCGATCACAATGGAGAGCGGGAAGCAGGCCTCAAACAACTGAAGCACAGCTATGAATTTATTAATATAACTCGACATTAAAAAGATTATTTAAATTATTAAACTAAAAGATGGTGTAAATTTAATGAGTTTATTTATGTTTATATTCAGTTCATCTCGTTACAGTATTTGATGCTTTTTATTTAATTTCTGTTAAAAAATAGTAAATGCAATGTTATTTTGTGAAAAGTGGGTAAAATAAATAAAAAAGTTTAAATTGTATTGTGAACATAGTTATATTGTAGATGAGAAAACTGTATATACTTATATACTGTACCATTTTAGTGTGATTGTATTTTGTCAAAGGTTTTTCAGCTAACACGTATTTCTAAATATTTGTAAAGATGTATTTTTACAGAATATTTTACTGTAATCTAAGGCAGTGTTCAAATATATGCATTTGATTCATTTTTATAGTCATGGATAATAAATTAATTGAATGTCTTATTTATTAGGAAAATTCCAAAGGAACACATTAGACACCAGTATGGTACAAAAGGGCTTGTCACTGGTGTGGTACCTTCAAGGATAAGATTTGTTCCTTTGATTAAGTTACAATAAATGTACCTGAAAGTTTATTAAACAAAAGGTACATTTCGTAGTCTTCCACCTTCATTCACTAGAGATTTCAGTCCTATTATGACTTGAACAGTCCGTGTGCAAGGACACAAAGGGAAAAAGAAAGAGAGCGGAAAAGGAGCAGAATTATTTTTTTTTAGCAATTATTTCTTATTTAATAGTTTTGTAGTTTTTCATAATTACTAATGTTTTTAAAATGTTTTATGTTGGTTTCACTATTTAAGTGTGTTCTTTATAGCGTTAGTGGAAAAACTATTCAGACATGCTACAATTAATTAATTTCCCCTGGGATTAATAAAGTTTCTTGAATCGTGAATTTTTCAACATAGAAATTAATACATCCACTTGTGTGACACTTGTTACACCGCTTAGACTTTTGTCTTTCATAGTGCGAGTGTAACATCTAAAAATTCACAGAGTTTGAAATAAACCCAAACACTCGCTCATGAAAGTCTTTCTGTTTAACATCATATCAATGACTAATAAAAAGCTGGTTATTTTTAGAATGTAAATGATTATATGAATTTTGAGGATGTGTTTGTTTTTTGCTGAAGAGTTTATATTAAAATCATATAATGTCCATTTCATAAAATGTTTGAGGAGAGTAATAGAGTAAGTTCTAAGAGTAATAAAAAAGTAATAGATGAATTGTTTTAACAATCTACCTACAAATTAATCTTTAGCTCCTCATTCTGCTTGGATTTAAATCTTCACACAATTTGCCACGAGAATAAACACGGGTTTTTTTCATGCTTTTAAGAAAATAACCTGAATTTGTGTGTGAAATTATGCAACACATTATTCAATTATTTTACTTAACTATGGACAGGTTCACTTCTTTAGGTAAACGATTGACCCAGTTATGTTTTTATTTCTGTTTTTTATTAATTTCTATGCTGATCATGTGACATTTGATTATGACAAATGCTAATCTAGTGACAAATTTTTTACTGCTGCTTCCAAGATAAGGAGCTAGAACGTTAGCCTCAGGTACACAGCACAGTTTGATCAGTCAAATACCTAGAACGTCACCTTATTTCATCAACATTGACTAGACTAGTTTTTATGTAGAGGCGGCCCTTATTCTGATTGGATGTTGATGATTTATTTCTTACATTTTTGTTGATTTCTAGAACTACGCCCTGCAACCATGATTCCCCTAAATCTTCAACTTTACTAAGTACAAATTTATTCACAGACAGTCTGGCTAAATAAATAAGTTTTTAGCCTATCCTTAAACACTGAGACTGTGTCTGAATCCTGAACATTAATTTGAAAACTAGTCCATAACTGAACTTTTGGGCTTTGTAAGAAAAAAGCTCTACTGTAATTTTCATAATACAAGGTACCAACAAACAGCCTGCACCTTCTGCAGTTCACTCAGGTACCATGGTGTGGGACCGTTTAGTGCTTTAAAGGTCAATAGTAGTATTTTAAAAGCGCTGAAAATTACATTTTAAATCTTGTCCCAGCATTTACAGTATAAAATAATAATTAAATGTTTAGGATACTTGCATTTACTAACTGAGAGTGAGATAAGAATCTTAATCAGTGCATGTGCTTCATTTATAAACTGCTGAAGTGGAAAATTGGGTTATAAGCTAAATAAATGTGTGTGTGTGTGTGTGTGTGTGTGTGTGTGTTTCATTTAAAATGAGCTATTGAGATATGAAAAAAAAGTCTTGGAAATATTGTTTAGAATAAATAACAAAGATATTTTTTGTCTCTTGGAAATAAATACACGAGTAAAAACGATCCTGTGAGAGAATAATGTGCCTTACTTCTATTTACTTCCACAGCGGTGCCGTTTCAGATTAAAACCAGATCCAGATCCACCGTGTGCGTGTCCTAAACCACACGCCATGTTTACTAGTCACTGTACAGTGCATTTAAAAATTATCTTTCGGTCACCGTATACACTGTTCACCAAATAAAATACATTATCCTCATCCTCCTTCTCACCATTGTCATCATCTGCCCACTGTGGGTGTGTTCCAAACCACACAATATATGAACTATTCACCATATAGGCCGCATCATCATCCTCATCATCAGTTAAATGTATGAGTGTCTCAGACCACACACTATATATTTTATTCCCCAAATAGGGTTTATCATCATCCTAATCCTAAAACTCATCATCATCATCATCATCATCATCATTTCACTGTGGCTGTGTCTCAAACCACATGCCATATACATTGTTTTGCATATAGACTACATAAACACCATCATCATCCTGGTTTGGGACGTGTTCACAGTAAACACCTTATTCACTACGGTATACAGGGAACATAACCATCATCATCATCATCATTATCATCATATTCCTGTTATCCGTTATCACCCAAATGAGGATGGGTTCCCTGATTGAGTCCGGTTCCTCTCAAGGTTCCTTCCTACTGCCATCTCAGGGTGTTCTTCCTTCCCACCGGCACACTTGACTTGCTCAACTCACAATCTCATTGTTATTTAAACGCATTTTTTCTTACACTTCCATAAATTTTATTTTCATTTTGTGAAGCTGCTTTGAAACAATGACCATTGTTAAAAACGCAAATTTATTAAAAATTAATTAAAATTTAATTGGATTGAATTGAATCATCATTCAGTCTACCTTGGGAATGTCTGAAACCACGCACCCTATTCAGATTTTAGGAGACATCACCATCCCCTTCATCCCCTGTGGCTCTGTCCTAAACCACACACTATATAGTAGATATTGTAGGTATTTTGCTCGGACACATTGCATTGTGGGAACTGAATAAGTATTTTGTACTTTTAAACACAAGTGCCCTAGGTAGTGAATAGGGTTAAAGGTAACACTCCATAAATGATTTCATTCTGAATATTTTACGGCTTAAAACCGAGTGAACTTAAGATCTGTAGCTGTTTTGCATAAAATTGTGCTTTTGATGTGAAAGTGATGTTCTCACCTCACGTTTAGTTTAAACACAACCCACACACACACACACACACACACACACACATGCAAATAAGCCTGGCCTATTAGCATAGCTCCTGTGAGTCCTTTTAACTATTCATGTAAAATATGTTAATGGAGTATAAATGTAAAAAAGGGTAGATTTATGTAAATGAGGCGGGAGCACAGGACGAGGACTCACTGTGTTAGAGGACGACGTGTTGACTCGCAATGAAAACAATTAGAGAGCATTAAGTCATAATTGCGACTCTGGAGACAAAAAGAAGAGCTACGCGTACACCCATGTATACACAAACACACACACACACACACACACACACACACACAGCAGGAGGCCGAGAGTGTACTGAAAGCACATTCTACACTTTAACCTGTGAAAAGTTAACGAAAAAAACAACATCGTTTCATTTATATAGTCTCAGAATACACAAAAGAACATCGAAAGCACAGACATATCCCCAAACCATAAAAACACAGAAAAACATCAAAAATACTAATGATACTGGTTCTCCAAACACACACAGTATACACACGACCACATTCCTCTATACAGCCCTTATTCACGCCCACTAATCCAAACTCTAATCTGTATACCTTACCTTAAAGCCACACCCACGTTTACATTTATTGTACAAACATTCTTATTTCTATTCATGGACACACACACGCTTTTAAAAAATTTAAGTAAAAAAGGCAAGCTCCCATTTCCATGTATGGACTCAAAGCCACACCTACATTCCATGTATGGTCATAAAGCCTTGCTTCCTTTAATATTTTTTACACAACATTCAAAACACACCCTTATGTGCATATTAACTGCAAGCCACACCCACATATTACATCATGCCCCTACATACCGATACATAACTGTTCTTAATTTACATAGAGATAAGAACACACCCATCTAACTATGCATGGCCTTCTGTTGTTTATATATGGAGTCAAAAACACAACTAAAATTTCTTTCTTTGTTTTTTTGACCACGCCCACTAAATGCTGCTTAGTGGGGTATAGGTACAGACCTGAGGCCACACCCGCTCTTTTAAGGTGGCCCTTAGAAGAGCAAGGGCCAAACTTTCTCGGGCCATCAGAAAGGCGAAGCACGCACACGCCCAGAGAATCCACAACCACTTCATAGACAGCGGTGACACACAGTGCATGTGGCAGGGCTTACAAGCCATCACTCATTACAGGACGACATCACCTGCCTGTGACGGTGAGTCAACCCACGTAAAGCTGCTGGACCAGACAACATTCAATTCAATTCAATTCAATTTTATTTGTATAGCGCTTTTAGCAATTTTCATTGCCGCAAAGCAGCTTTACATAGTCAAAAGAATTATTTAAGTTTGTATGAAATGTGAATTTGTATGAATCAAAATGGTCAGTTTGTCCCTGGTGAGCAAGCCGAGGGCGACAGTGGCAAGGAAAAACTCCCTGAGATGGTAATAGGAAGAAACCTTGAGAGGAACCAGACTCAACAGGGAACCCATCCTCATTTGGGTGAAACAGAAAGCAGTAAATGATCTGCATTTATACAGTGTGTAGGGTGGAAAGCAGTTCAGCTATAATAGCTGATGTTAATTGATGTTAATATGGAGTCCAGGTAGTTATTGAAGACCCAGGTAGACTTGTAAGAAGTTCCAGTCATGAACTATCGAACTGTCAAGTCCCCAGAGAAACAGTTGCCAACACCAGTCAAGGCCAGAACCATTTTCTAGGTGGAGAGAATCATTCCCAGACACCAGACGCATCCCAGAGAGACACACGGGGCATCCATGTGACGAGATCTTCAGCCAGAAGCGGGGCACCAGGATGGGTCAGACAGGTCCGGAGGGCAGAGGGAGTCTGGATCACTGGCAGCTCAGGAACGACATGTGTAGCTCGACAGAGAGAGAGAGAAAGAGTGAAAGGGGGGGACAGGAGGAGAGAGGAAAAAGAAAGAGGGGGGGAAAGAGAAGAAGAGGAGAGATGGCAGTTAGGTATGGTCACAGTCACACAATGTATAATGTGAATGTATATTAACTGTAGAGTGCAAGCAGAGACTCCGGCAGGACTAACTATGACAGCATAACTAAAAGGGAGAGCCAGAAGGAAACACAAACATGAGGGCTTCCTGACATGTAAAGCAAACAATCACCTCACCGTCAGCAAACCTGAGTGATCAATGAGAGTGAGGAAGACAGCATCCAAACATTCCAGTTCACCATAATACTCTACGTCCATGAGTCCCCCAGATCTGCTCCTTTACCTATGGCAAATCTATTTATAAAAATGCTTGGCTAAATAAATAGGTTTTTAGCCTGGACTTAAACACTGAGACTGTGTCTGAGTCCCGAACACTATTTGGAAGACTATTCCATAACTTTGGGGCTTTATAAGAAAAAGCTCTGCCCCCAGCTGTATTTTTCATAATACGCGGTACTGACAAGCAGCCTGCATCCTTTGATCGAAGTAGGCGTGGCGGATCGTAAGACACTAGCATTTCGCTCAGGTACTGCGGCGCGAGACCATTTAATGCTTTATATGTCAAGAGTAGTATTTTAAAATCAATGCGAAATTTCACAGGGAGCCAATGGAGTGAAGATAAGATAGGGGTGATGTGCTCATATCTTCTGGTTCTGGTGAGGACTCTCGCTGCTGCATTCTGGACTAGCTGAAGCTTATTTATGCATCTAGCTGAACAACCAGACAGTAAGGCATTACAATAGTCCAACCTAGAGGTGATAAAAGCATGAACTAGTTTTTCTGCGTCGTTTAGCGACAATAAATTTCTTATTCTGGCAATATTTCTGAGGTGAAAGAATGCTATCCTGGTAATATTATCTACATGTGCTTCAAATGAAAGGCTGGAATCAATAATCACACCAAGGTCTTTCACTGTTGCATTTGATGGAACAGAAAGGCCATCTAAAGTTACGGTGTGATCTAAAATTTTACTCCTAGCTGTATGCGGTCCTATGACTAGAACTTCTGTCTTATCCGGATTTAGCAGAAGGAAGTTAATTAGCATCCAATTTCTTATGTCCTGCACACATTGCTCAATTTTAGTAAGCTGTTTTTTCTCATCAGGTTTTGCTGAGACATATAACTGTGTATCGTCAGCATAACAATGAAAACTAATACCATGCTTACGGATTATGTTGCCCAGAGGAAGCATGTAAAGGGAAAAAAGCAGTGGACCTAAAACTGAACCCTGCGGAACGCCAAACTCCACTAGAGAACATGCAGAATAATCACCATTTAAGTCTACATACTGATAACGATGGGTCAGATAGGATCTGAGCCAGGAGAGGGCTGTACCCTTAATTCCCACTACATTTTCTAATCTGTGAAGAAGAATAGCGTGATCAACAGTGTCAAAAGCTGCACTGAGGTCAAGTAATACAAGCATAGTTACACAACCCTGATCAGAGGCCAATAGAATGTCATTTACTACTTTAACGAGCGCTGTCTCTGTACTGTGATGAGGCCTAAATCCTGACTGATACAGTTCATGTATGCCATTTCTATGTAGATATGAGCATAGCTGCTCCGCTACTATCTTTTCCAGGATCTTAGAGATAAAGGGGAGGTTTGATATTGGTCTGTAACTGGACAGCTGACAGGGGTCGAGGTCAGGTTTCTTAATTATTGGTTTGATAACTGCTAATTGAAAAGATTTTGGAACATATCCAATGCTGAGTGAAGAATTAATTATTCTCAACAGGGGTTCTATTATTGCTGGTACTATCTGTTTAAGAAAATGTGTCGGTACAACATCCCAGCAGAGTGCTCAGAGAACGTGCTGAACAGCTGGCAGATCTTCAACATCTCTCTGAGCAGCGCCGTCATTCCCGCCTGCTTCAAAGCCACCACCATCGTCGCCGTGCCCAAGAAGTCTACTGTGTCCTGTCTCAATGACTACCGTCTCGTTGCACTCACACCCACCATTATGAAGTGCTTCGAGCGGCTCGTCATGAGACACATCAAGACCCTGCTGCCCCCCTCACTGGACCCACTGCAATTTGCGTACCGTCCTAACCGCTCAACGGACGATGCCATCTCCACTACACTCCATCTTGCCCTCACACACTTGGACAAGAAGGACACATATGTTTGAATGCTGTACATAGATTTCAGCTCAGCATTCAACACTATCATCCCCCAACAACCGATCGGGAATCTGAGCCTGTTGGGCCTGAACACCTCCCTCTGCAACTGGATCCTGGACTTTCTGACCGGTAGGCCTCAGTCAGTACGGATCGGGAACTGCACCTCCAGCACCACCACACTAAGCACTGGGGCCCCACAAGGCTCTGTGCTCAGTCCCCTGCTGTTCACACTGCTGACTCACAACTGTTTAGCAACAAACAGTTCGAATCACCTCAAGTTCGCTGATGACACGACCGTGGTGGGTCTCATTAGCAAGAACGACGAGTCAGCGTACAGAGAGGAAGTGCAGACAAGACAAAGGAGTCCTTTGTTGACAAGACAAAGGACGTGGTTGTTGACTTCAGGAGGACACGAGGTGACCATTCTCCGCTGAGCATCAACGGCTCCTCTGTGGGAATCGTCGAAAACACCAAATTCCTGGGTTTCCACCTGGAGAAGGACCTCAACTGGTCCCTCAACACCAGCTCCCTACACAGAAAGCCCAACAGTGTCTCTTCTTTCTGAGGAAGGCCCAGCTTCCACCACCGATCCTGACCACCTTCTATAGAGGGACTATCGAGAGCATTCTGAGCAGCTGCATCACTGTCTGGTTTGGGAATTGTGCCATGTCGGACCGCAAAACCCTACAGCGGATAGTGAGGACAGCGGAGAAGATCATCGGGGTCTCTCTCCCCTCTATTGAAGACATCTACACCACACGCTGCATCCACAAAGCCACCAGCATTGTGGCTGATCGGACACACCCCTCTCACACACACTTCACACTCCTGCCATCTGGAAAAAGGTACTGAAGCATTCGGGCTTCACATCCAGACTGTGCAACAGCTTTTTTCCACAAGCCATCCGTCTTCTCAACAAAAAGAAACTGAACTGATAAACACACACACAGACACACACACACACACACATACACACACACACACACACACACACACACACACACACACACACAAACATTATCACTCAGCTTAACTCAACTACCTCAAAACATCAATACATCAAAACTTTGAGACTGGACTGACTAATCAACACAAGTGCAGACACACTGACCTACACCACCAAATTATCGTAAACACCAACCTGTATATGCTTCACGGTTTATCTTTTTTGCACAATATTAATTACTTTTTGCACTAATTCCTTAATTCTTGCTGCTATGTTTACTACCTCAACACCATATTTTATGTTCTGATATGTCGTTGTTGTCGCACTGTCACTTTGTTGTTGCTCGTTTGCACATTTGCACGTGCACTTTATGTTGTCTGTTGTCTGGAAAACCAGTGTTGTAATTTATGTTAGGACTATCTGTCTGGTCTCTGCTAGCCAGCTAACTAGACCTCCTATCTAGCTAGTTTAGCTTCTCTGTTGATTTATGTTGTAAGTTTATGTTGCATGTAGCACCTTGGTCCTGGAGGAACATTGTTTCTTTCACTGTGTACTAACTGTATATGGTTGAAGTGTAAATAAAGCCTACTTGAACTTGAACTTGAACTATAACATCCACAGTGATTATTGCTGCCTGCTACAACGACGTTCCTCCTAAACAGCAGTAATAATAACAGTACACCAGGGGGCGGAGCTCGTCGATGTTATTGTGGTATTTATAAATGTAAATCAAACAGTGATTTTTTATTTTTTTATTTTTTGGATTTCCTTCTGTATGCTGGAGTGTGAACGCTGCCAAAGTGTTTGTTTGAACACAGAAGATGTTCGGTGCGGTGAAACACATCAGCGCTCAGCAGCAGCTCTGGAAACCGGTACACGGCTGTTAGCATCTCGGCGGGATTTGGTGTGGATTGTTTGCCCAGTGATGATGTTTACTGGCTTTGTTTCCTCTAAAATCCACTCAGCGGGACGAAGTGGCTCTCGGGAAACTCAGCTTCTGCTGTGAGACAGATGAGAGACGGAACGACAGAAAGAGGACGCCTTGTAAAAAAAAAAAACAATCAAACTAAAATGGTTACCGTGACCGAAATGATCTACACTGAGAATCAGTGAAATAAAGCTATAAATCCTTACAGAACTGCAGAGGCACGTGGGGTTTAAAACATTAGTGTGTTGTGTGTTACACGTGAAGCACATTTTCACACAGTTTCTTTTAATTGATTTATTTTATTTTCACATGCAATTTCTTTCAGAAGACTTATTTCACATTGATTCATTTTCTCCCACATGATTTTATTTTTATTTTTTACATGTACGTACATCATTTAAAGGACACAAGTCATTTTTTTATCTTATTCACCTATTTTTATTTGCCCATGGGTCAGATTTTCTCCTCATTATTCATTTTTTAAAAGGTGATTTCTTTATCTTCACATGTGATTCCTTATTCTTATAAGTGATTTCTTCAGTTACACTTTTTTATTTACACATAATTCCTTCAAATTCACAAGGGATTTTAAAAAATGTAATAAATTCTTTCTTTATTTTTACATATGATAATTATTTTAATAATAAATTTTTACATGTCTTTATTATTTACATAATATAATTAAATTCCTATTAAATTCTATTTTAGAACATAACAATGGATATCGTCACAAAGAAAATTATAAAAGCTAATAATGTTCATTCGAATTTGTTTATATGTATTAATATTATAATGTTTACTGATTTAAGGGTGTAATCCTATTTTAAAATATGATTGTATATGACAGACACGATGCCGTGTGATTAGGACGTGATGTTTCTGTAAGAGGTATGTGTTGAGGAGACAGAACGTGGCTAAGCAGGAAACACTACAGACCGTTAAGGCTAAATTAGCGAGCGTGGTCGTGTGTCTCTGAACACAGATTAGTCAGATCTTTCACGTCACATCAAAACACACCACCTCTCTCACTAAAACTCATCGTTCCTTCAGCTACAGCACTTCACATTAATCACACTGACTCCGAATTCATCAAGCACAAGGAATTTTAAAGAGCTGTTAAAGTGGCACAAAAAACAACCGGCGTTATTAACATTCACGTGCACAGACTCACAGTAAGTGAGTAAGTTTTTACCTCAAAGCTAAATCAATCATTTAACCTCAAGACATAAGGCTAAGAGCTAAGACAACAGACATTTAGCTCATGTGACCTCATCTTTTACATTTTTTATTTATTTATATTTATTTTATTATTAATTTATTTTTATATATCATTTTAAAATTTGATCACCTGTAAAGATAATAAAATTCTGAATTCGATTAAAAAAATATCAAATAAATATAGAAAAAAAAATTAATCATGTGAATAAAACACAGTCATGTAAAAATACATGTAATAGCAAATTAATATTAAAATTTTAAAAATTATAATAATTACATATTGATAAATAAAAATGCCTACATTGCAGAAAGGAGAAAAATCACAAGATAAATTAATCCTATACAAGTCACATGAGAAATGAATCATACAGAAGAGTCATGTGTGATTAATGAATCATGTGAAAAAAAATCACATGAATGAATCATATTTAGGACACACAGGAGAAATTAATCTTATGGCAGAATCAGAAAACATAAACCACAGGAAATTGAATTATGAATCATACAAAAATATAATTTAATAAATGAAGAATATGGAAGAAATGTAAGATAAACGTATCATCATGTAGAAATCACCTGAGATAAATGTAGAAGTCAACTGAGATGAATGAATCATATGAGAGTGTCGAGTCATGCACGAATCAGATGCAAGAACTGTTTGAGAAAAATAAATCATATGGAGGAATTATTCTTATAAAATAATCAGAATCAGGTTCATTGGCCAATGACGTTGACACACACACAAGACGTTTGATTTCGTCTGTTGGCGTCTCTCAAAAGTACAGACATACTGACACTTTATTTATAGAGAAGATAAAACACTTTCTACAGGACATTCAGGAACTATTAGTCTATTTATAAGAACTATGACAGCTAACCAGAGATAAATGAATCATTTGAAAGAATCACATCTGATAAATGAATCATATGTGAAATTTACATTGGAAATTATTTATATGGAAGAATCAAATAAAATCATTGAATCATACAAAAGTGTTGTGATGAATAAAAAATGAAATGTAGACTATTGATCATAAGGTAAATCATGCGGTTAATAAATCATATAAAGGAAACATGTGAGATAAATGAATCATATGAAGGTGTCGTGTGATTAATGAGTCACACTGTGTGTAAGAATTGTTTGAGATAAATGAATCTCCTGGAGGAATCACAGAAAATTAATGATGGAAATCATTCCCCAGATATCTTTCTTTTTTTTAAACTCAGCACTTTTACAGTGAACAGCCTACAGTCGCAGTCGTCCTGCTGGTTCTCTGTGTTCTGTTTATTGATATTTAATAATCAAGTGCAGAATCAACTTTTTATTCTTGTTAAACTCTAACTCTAATTTCTGTCTGATGATTTGCTCTCTCTTGTCTTTGTCCATCCAGCTGAGCACTAACAGACCTCCCTCACTGTCTCATCCTGTACGTACCATCAGGTCAGAGAACTCGGTCCTGAGTATTGATAACCTGTCGTGTCTTGGTCAGATAGCATCGCAGTGTGTCTCAGTGTGTCTCAGTGTCTCTCAGCGTGTCTCAGAGTGTCCTGACACAAGAGAACATTCTCTCCGTCTCTCCTTCTCATTCTTCTTTGTTCCTGGCTGTATTCTGGAATTTAATGGATGAAGATGAAGAGATGAAGAGTCTATGAGACTTCATGCGTCATGTTTTAGACGTGTTTGACACGCATTATAGGACAGAAGATAAGAAACAACCTTTAGATTTACCAAGATAGCTAACTATAAAAAAAAAAACAGTTTTAACAGTTTTTTTTTTTCATTTAAATTGCTGATTAATATGAAAATCAGGACATGTTTGTAATTTGCATATTCTAATTTGGGTGTTCAAATTGACACAGGGCCTGTTACACACACACACACACACACACACACACAGTTCCTATGTGACGAGGGAAATTAACAGGACAACAGCAGCCTGAGACGTTGGTAATCTTTTAAAAGATTCTGCTAACAGCTAACAGCTAGCAGACACACAAGGACGCTCACATCCTCACATCCTCATTAAAAACAATAAATATTCTTTAGATACAGTGTTTCTTCCAGTGTAGTTTCGCTCTCTGGGCTCTAAATGAGTTTGTAGAGAATCTAAAGCTAGCCTGTTGGAAGCAAGTAGCTAGCTAGGTGTTAGCTGGAATTACTGTACTTGTTTTATAATAAATAAAATTATTCATTCTTAACTTTGACTTTTTTCTATAAAAATGTGCAACATTGCACTCTATGGCTAATCAGCAGTAACTTAAACAGAATGATGTCATAACTCAGATACCAGGCAGAGTTTACAGACAATTCACCAACGTTTTTAAACGTTCTGCTGCAACATTATAAAACTTATATTCATTTAACATTCTTAAATCCACAAAGAACAAAGTGGGAAACAAATCTAAAAAATGCTCTTAGAAAAAACATTGATAGAATTAAACTTCTTATTTTTGCTTGATTATGTTATTAGACATACATTATGCTACAAATAGAACAATAAAATTAGAAAAACATCATAATTATGTATTTTTAAAAAATGTAATTAAAAAAAACCTAATTAAACCCTGATCAGTTTTCATCCTGATTTAGCTACAGTATAATCCGTACTGTGAGATACCATCCATCCATCCATCCATCCATCCGTCCATCCATCCATCCATCCATCTTCAACCACTAATCTGACGTCATGCCGAGAGGGGAGCAGGTCCAGCGGGGAACCCCAAACTTCCCTCTCCCAGGTCTCCTCAACTATCACTGACTGTGGAATCCTGGGGCTTTCCCAGGCCTGTGTGGAAATATAATCTCTCTCTATCTAGTCCTCGGTCTGCCCTGTGGCCTCCTCCTAGCTGGACATGCCAAGAACACATCCCTAGGGAGGCGTCCTGGTGGCAGACCAGATCCACAAAAAGGAGCAGCGATTCTACTCAGAGTTTCTCACGGATGAGTAAGTTTCTCATCTTCTCTCTAAGGGAAAAGCCAGCTTCCCTCCTGAGAAAACCCATTTCGTGCCCATAGAGGAGGGTAGGAATAAAGATCGACCGGTAGATCGAGAGCTTTACCTTTTGGCTTAGCTTTCTTTCCACCACAACAGTGAAGTAAAGCGAATGCAATACTGCCCCCACTGGTCCGATTTCAGAAAATTCTAATGAATAATGAGTAATGAGCTTCGTGACTCTCAGGAGTGGTTCCTGCTGAAGCTAACAAATGCTGCTAGTTCCTCTTATTTATTTGAGTCACTGGGTTCACTTTATCCTTCATCTGACTCGAACTGAATAACTAAATTGATTCCTTTTGGACATTTCTCTCCTGCAGCACAGGATGAATATCTCCGCATATCAAACTCGATAAAACTTAGTAAAAACAAAAAACCTGTGCTACGGACGTGCTCGCTCCGCCGCGTCTGCTGGAGGAGATTTGGGTTTTTCTTAGGACACTTTGGGTTCCTTATCAGTGGCATTGATTTGACCTCAGTGCGACTTTAACTTCGCCGTAACTCTTATATCTTTATCCAGCGGTATAGATCTGCTGTCTGTGGAGCGGCGTGTGGAGGCGCAGCACTGCTCTGACCTTTCACTGCTTATCCACAAACATCTGCAAATCAGTTTTCATAAGTGAATTTATTTATTTATTTATTTTTTTATTTATTTATTTATTTATTTTTTAAGAAATTAAAACACACACACACAGATGCATATACGGTACACTGACTTGCTAGTGAAAACATTGTCTGGTTATAACCGATAATATTTAAAGATTTAAATTATTTGTTTTTAACATTTATAAATATGTATAAATTTAATATTAAGGTAAGACAGCACAACAGCTATTCAGATAATATAAGTATAAACAGAAGTGACTTTATGCAAATGAGACTCTTAATATTAATCTTTTGTATATATAATATTTACTCCATTTTTGCATTTATAAATTTGCATCTGTATTAAAATATTTATATATTCATATTTATTTCATATAAATGATGAATATTTTATTATACCAGCACTCCCCTTCCCTTCACAGATATATACAGTATACAAACTGACATTATTAATTAATGATGTAATTATATTATTATAATACTGAATTATTCATGCACTGCATTGTTTATACAACTAAACTAACAATCGAAAAAAGGAAGAAAAAAAAAAAACTCCTAACCACAGCAACGTTAAGCACACATAAAAACCAAATCTGAAATATACAGTATATAACGTATACCGGTCCAAAGTTTGGATTTATTTTCTACATTCTAAAACAATACTGGTTTTTATAAAAACTATGAAATAACACATATGGCAGTTAAGTAACATTAACAGTCAGTTGTTACTGTATGCTAAAGACATAAAGGTCAGCTGTTTGGGAACAGGTCATGCAAAAACAGTATTGTGTCGAGTGTGTTTGTAAAACCCCATCGAGCTCCATGATGATGAAACTGTCTCTCATGAAGACCTTCCCAGGAAAATATATATATATATATATATATATATATATATATATATATATATATATATATCATGGCCAAAGGTTTTGGGAATTACATAAATATTGGAAATTGGAAAAGTTGCTGCTCAAGTTTTTATAATAGCAATTTGCATCTACTCCAGAATGTTATGACGAGTGATCAGATGAATTGCAAAGTTCTTCTTTGCCATGAAAATTAACTTAATCCCAAAAAAACTTCCACTACATTTCATTGCTGTCATTAAAGGACTGGCTGAGATCATTTCAGTAATCGTCTTGTTAACTCAGGTGAGAATGTTGACGAGCACAAGGCTGGAGATCATTATGTCCGGCTTATTTGGTTAGAATGTCAGACTTGACATGTTAAAAGGAGAGTAATGCCTGAAATCATTGTTCTTCCATTGTTAACCATGGTGACCTGCAAAGAAACGCGTGCAGCCATCATTGCGTTGGATAAAAATGGCTTCACAAGCAAGGATATTGTGGCTACTAAGATTGCACCTAAATCAACAATTTATAGGATCATCAAGAACTTCAAGGAAAGAGGTTCAATTCTTGTTAAGAAGGCTTCAAGGCATCCAAGAAAGTCCAGCAAGCGCCAGGATCGTCTCTTAAAGAGGATCGCTCAGGAATGGCAGCAGGCAGGTGTGCGCACATCTGCACGCACAGGGAGGCGAAGACTTTTGGAAGATGGCCTGGTGTCAAGAAGGGCAGCAAAGAAGCCACTTCTCTCCAAAAAAAAACATCAGGGACATATTGATCAGAAAGTATGGTGAATGGACTGCTGAAGACTGGGGCAAAGTCATATTCTCCGATGAAGCCTCTTTCCAATTGTTTGGGGCATCTGGAAAAATGCATTTTCCAGCACAATGGAGCACCGTGCCATAAGGCAAAAGTGATAACTAAGTGGCTCGGGGACCAAAACCTTGAAATTTTGGGTCCATGGCCTGGAAACTCCCCAGATCTTAATCCCATTGAGAACTTGTGGTCAAATTTAGTAATTAAACTTATATGTATATATATTTTCAGGATGTGTAAAGTGTGTATACGTTTTTGGGCACCTCTTATATATATATAGGGTTTATTCTAGAATCAGACCTCTGGAGGGAATGTAACACACTTAGTGTCTTGCTATGAATACTTTGCTCTACACTTTACTGTTGTTCTATAATCATTCTATATCTTTATTTTTTCTTTAGAAAAAGCTTAACAGAATATACTACACTTAGTGGTCCTGGTTCTTTGTGCTGTCTCTCTCTCTATCTCTCTCTCTCTCTCTCTCTCTCTCTCTCTGTCAACTGAGAGTTAAAAACCAAACAGAGAGTTTATAATTATTAATAGGTCTCCATGTGCAAGTGGTCTATATCGATTGATAACATTTTTCTGGCTGGATGTTGGTTTGCTCTGGGCGATGCAGGGAGGTAACATCACTCTGACCTTACTTCTCTCACCTGACCTGTTCCTGTAGTTTTCTCTCAAAAAACTTTAATAAGTCCATCTATAGAGAAAAAAAAAGGTCAGGATTTGTTCCAATCGTTCAGCTCACTCTCCACAGATCTACAGTAAATACAGCCTATAGCTCAACCTCTATCAGAATAAGAAAACTACTATTATAGCATTAGCTGTGCTGATTTTATTAGCTGTATATATTAGCCTAGACCTAGCCTATAAATGAGACATTCTTGTCTTTTAGCTAGCTGCATTTGATGACGTTAATGAGTCATTAATGTTAAGCCTGGATTATATTAAGATGCATGTGGATCAATAGCTTAGACATCAGACAGCTGCCGTCTCTACAGTGCGGCCATGACACAAGTTATATATACACTATATATAAAGCACTATATAGCAACTTAATGTTAAAGTGCACCGGCAGTGTGAAAGCAGGTTTATATTAAATCAGAACTGATCTTTAGCAAACTACAGCTACATCAGCAATCACTTACAGCTATCCATCAGGCTTTCATTTCTCATGTAATTCCTGTCTCCTGTACATTGGCCACGTGAACCAGAGCAGGAGAACATCACTCAACGGCTCGAACCTGAACACAATCGCTGCTTCTTCTTCTCCAGTTATTCCTAACGTTATGTAAGCTATACCGCCACACCATCAGGATGACTGGACATTAAACCATCAGCTAAAACTCTAAGCAGACTAAACTGTACTGTAACAGTAGAGCACTCAAACCCATCTTAAAAAAAGAATAATGCGTTATTATCATCAGTGTGTGAGTGTGTGAGAATCCCTGAAGAGGCTCTAAACACACCTATGGGTTTATACACAGAACCGCTGGTTCTTTTCTTTCTCTGTTCCAGTCCATCAACACGTATCACAATTTCAGGATATTCCATACATCACCTGGGCTTCTGTCCATATCCAAGCCTTACAAATAAACAAACAAATAAACACAAGCAAAAGCAAATAACAGATTTTAAATTAAAATCAAAGATATTTGTTTGATATTTATAGAAGAATATCAGCACAAGATCAGTGAGTCTTTTATTGTGTTTTATTAAACTTTTATTATCTTTAGCAGATAACAATCATATAAACAGCTGGATTTGTATCCGGGCGTATTATCATATAAATAAAATTCGTTTTTTTTTTTATATACAAGATAGCCTTATCTTATGTGATATTAATATCACCGTGTGTTATTGTGGCTCATTCCTTCACTTTAGTTTCGGAATTTTAAACATGTAGCGGGTTGATGTTTAGTTTATTAAGTATTTAAAAAAATATAAGGATGAACAGCTTCAAAGAAATAATTGATGCTTCCATTTTTTTTTTAAAGAAAAGATTAAATAAATTAACTTTACGATAAAACAAAAAACCTGACGACTTGTTTGTGGGTTATATTTTTAATAAATAATATTTATTAGAAAGAGACCAAAATGTAATAATATACAGTGTCTAATTTAGACAAAATGAACAATAAATCCATCCATCACATTTTATTTACACGGTTTATGCCTCGTGTTTTACATTGATGAAGGAAAAGATTAATAAGTTTGTATTTTTGCAGTGCAGTGTATCAAACATATTATAAATGAAGGATGATTTTAATGAATTAAACTTTCTCGTAATTAAGCCATCAAATAAAGCACTACTTCATCACGTGTGTGGCGTTTAAGCTTTTCACACAACAGGTCTCAGTGTTGAATTAACACACAGGATGTGTTTATACGTAAAGGTTCAGTTCAACTCACACCGACTCTGGAAGTGTTAAATCAACACCGGGTTTTTACTGTGTCTGCTTTAAGAAGTTATGGTTTTTATTTACTTTATTCACTTAAATTATTACTGAAATTCATAAAATCCGTGCAGAGGTCATTGTGTCCACAGACTGCATAAAAAGAGCTGGACAAACCCTCAAAGACATCATACAAGGGTTTTCTGAAGAGCCAGGTTTGAAGCTCAGCTGTGAAAACTCCGGTCATCAAAAGACTCCTACTGTATATCATCAAAACAGGGCTTTGCAAAAGAATATTAAATTAATATACAACCCGAATTCCAGAAAAATTGGGGAAAAAAATAGACTTTTAACAGACAATATTTTAATCACAATAAAACAGAGAACTTAACAAATGTTAAAACAAAGAAATAAAAGAAAATGTATGCACAAAATAAGCTCATTTCAAATTTGATGCCTGTTTCATGTTGTAGCATCTCCTCTTCTTTTCAAAACAGTTTGAAGACGTCTGGGCATTGAGGTTTTGAGTTTCTGAAGTTTTAGTGTTGAAATTTGGTCTCATTCTTGCCTGATATAAGATTCCACCTGCTGAAGAGTTTGTGGTCATCTTTAACATGTTATTTTATTTTTTATTTAATGATGTGCCAAATGTTCTCTATAGGTGAAAGATCTGGACTACAGGCCAATTCAGCACCTGAACTCTTCTACTAGGAAGCCATGCTGTTGTAATAGTTCAGTATGAGGTTTTGCATCGTCCTGCTGAAATACACAAGGCCTTCCCTGAAATAGACGTCATCTAAAACCTTTATATACCTTTCAGCATTCAAAGTGTATTCAAGAACACACAAGCTGCCTGTACCATATGAACTTATGTCCCTCACACCATCAGAGATGCTGACTTTACAACTGAACACTGATAACACACTAGTAGGTCTTCCTCCTCCTTAGCCCGGAGGACACGGTGTCCATGATTTCCTACTTGAATGCCAAATTTGGGTTCGTCTGAATTTCCATGGAACACTTTTCCACTTTGAAACAGTCCATTTTCAATGAGACTTGGTCCGCAGGACAGGATGGCGTTTCTGGTCCGTGTTCACATATGACTTATTTTTTGCATGAAAGAGCTTTAGTTAGCATCTGCAGATAGCACGGCAGAATGTGTTTATTGACAGTGGTTTCAGGAAGTATTCCTGGGCCCGTTTAGTCATATCGATGACACAATCATGCCGATGCAGTGATGCCGTGTCGTCTGAGGGCCCGAAGACCAAGGGCATCCAATAAAGGTCTTCGGCCTTGTCCCTTCTCCAGAACCTTTTGATGATGTTACACGCTGTAGATGATGAGATTTTCAAAGCATTGAGCATCTTTTTATGAGTTTAATGATATTTAATATAAGTATAAATATAACCAAAGTAACTTATAAATATAAAGACTATATATAATGCCCCAATCATCTGTCATCATTTGCACCTGTTTCGCACTGTTGTGTTTTTATTTTTATTTTTTATGCTTAAATCATAGCAAACAAAAAATAAAAAAAACCTTCCTCTAAAACTGCTCAGGTACAGGGACTGGATTGAAAATTGGTAAAAATTTACCCCTTATAGAAGTATTGATAACGTTTGTTCTACCTGACATACAGTATCCTTAAACCCAAATACACAGTGTGATGTCTGAAGCCTCCCCGATAACACACTCCAGAAGGGCTTCTATTTAAGCACTTTGTTTTAATCCTCATTTATCCTCATTGCTACTGTAAGTTGCCAGCACGTATCTGTGCTGGTGTTATTAATAAGAAAGTGAGTCTTTGAATAACTAGCACATAATAAATCAATTAGGCTCGAATAGTTTCTGATTTTTTTATTAATATTTGTTTTAAAATATGCATTCTGTCTTAATGCTACTCTAATTTAAAGGTTAATGAATTCATATTTTGTTCAGGTATTAATGAAGGTGATTTTACTTGATTTATTTAATTATTTTTGGAACACAGCCACTCGGTTGGAAAATGACATATGAAGGATTTTAGGTGGTGTGTGTTTGGGCCCCGACCCTAAACGAGGCCGATTTACACTTATTTGATTGCTTTTCAATAGCTGATGGGTTTCTGCACACGGTCCGATGAGCTGGTCAGCACTGGAGCCACATGCAATCCCTTTTTTCCATCTTCTTACTGCAAAACTCATGAAGCAGCCATTTTCAATCACCAGACGTTTATTTTTTCAGTGTGTGTGTGTGTGTGTGTGTGTGTGTGTGTAGGGGTGGCTGGATTGAGGCAGCTGTA
Source organism: Clarias gariepinus (assembly GCF_024256425.1). Taxonomy (NCBI): domain Eukaryota; kingdom Metazoa; phylum Chordata; class Actinopteri; order Siluriformes; family Clariidae; genus Clarias; species Clarias gariepinus. Next base: position 827,859 of record NC_071102.1, read on the forward strand.
TATCGATGAATAAATGGCAGAGAGTTTCTGAGGCAGCGGCTGAAATAGAGGATCGATATGGAGAGAAGAGGACAGCTATCAATTATGAGCTCCGAGAGTCTGAGTGCACCAAGAGCCGATTTAACTTCATCACTTCAATGCTTTCTCACGTTATACTCCTCAGAACAACATAAAAACACAGTCACTCTCCAGCAGGGCAGCGTGATATACTGTACACCTCTCTGACTGGGTACCATGAAAGAAAAGTTTCTCTTTAGAGACAGAGACTTCAGCAGCGCTGGTAATTAGCATGGGATTAACCTGGAAAAGATTCGGATGTCCAAGGTGGAGTCCAAAGATGTCCAAAGTCCAAAGATGGAGTCTGTGATTATGATACCTGAATTGAAAAAAAACCAAAAAAACACCCCCCTCCATTCAGTTCTCCTTTATAAGTTCCGCCACCAAATTGATGCACATTAAAGTGGCTAAAAACTGGGCTAGCTGATCAATATTAATATAGAATACCGCCAAACCAAACACAGAAGGGTAAACACTACCGTTTCTATGCTAACAAGCAACCTAACGTTATCCAGCATAGCATTTTAACTCAAATAATCCCACCCTACTGTCACTACAGGCTCTGTAAAGATCACCTCTTGACCTGCTGGATTACCCGAGGCTTTGTCACGCAAATAACAGAGTAAGACAGCGACTGATAGCTTCTGTTCCGCTGGTTATTTTCATATACAGTGCATTCTGGTGGACGGTAACTTATTCATGGTGCATTTAGTTTTAAATTCTTGCCTCAATAAATAGCCTCAGCTAGCTTCTGGGTACTGGGGTCAAATCCCAAATAGTGTTACACAGAAAGCTAGTGCCCTATGTAGGGAGTACAATCCCTTGTTCCACACACAAAGTAGTGCCCTTGATCAAGGATATGGGATAGAGCCTTGTGTTACTAGCTGGTTAGCTGGTTAGCTGTGTAGCTCGTGTTGAAGCCGCGGTTCAGAGGCGATAAGAACGCCTAAATCCACAGCGTGTTGTTTAAGATGACAACGTTATCAGATGCGTTTTTCTGACTGGTTGTTAATGTGGGTTTTGGCACCAAAATACTGTACGGAAGTAGGCGGGGCTATCACAGACAGGTGTCTAAACAACAGATATAAAAGTTCTATAGCTAACATCATAACAACAGGTGAGCGATTGGTTTAGTGGAACACTGTTAAAATGCCCCACAATGTCTACGTCTCTCTCTCTCTCTCTCTCTCTCTCTCTCACTTCCTCTCAGGCTGTTTGAGAAAATCTTGTAACTTCCTGTCTACAGGTGCCTGAGCAGTACATAAAGCATTATACATTACACCAACGCCCACCTCCCCCTCTGACCCCCCCCCCCCCAACTCCCCCAGCCCCCCGGCAGGAGCACGGACACGCCCCAGAGCCGTTACACAAAGATTTTTTTTCAGCCCACACAAAGAATGCAGGATGTGAGGAGATATTCACTGAATTTGATAAAAAGTGTTTTAGATCACAATCTCTAACAGAAATCTTTAATACGCTCGTTCTCATGCCTTATGCGTTGCTATAGTAACAGATCATTCACAGGGACATTTATAAGGGACAATCACTGATATTTATATTGTTTGTGTAACATGCATTCAAGGAGTCTCCATGAGTATCAACGTGTTGTAACTGTCAGCTTTATGACACTGTTGATTATTTTCCTGTAACAGCGCCACACACAGGCGTTTATATTCCACAGTATATTATAGGTTTCATATTAAAGCCCCAGGACAATAATGTCAGTGTGTCTCTAATGACGGCTAATGAAGTGGTTTAACATCAATATGTTCCTGTCTGCTCTTTGTGTGTGTGTGTGTGTGTGTGTGTGTGTGTGTGTGTGTGTGCGAGCGCACTGGAAATCAATTGAAAGCCATCTTTAACATCTCAGAGCTTCATCATTAAATTGAGGTGGTGATGGAGGTTAGGCAATTGTTCTTCACATGACCTTCAACATCACACTGGTGAGATCGATACACTGATTTTCTGTGTGTGTGTGTGTGTGTGTGTGTGTGTGTGTGTGTGTGTGTGTGTGTGTTGGGTTGGTGAATGGGGTAGGGGTAGTAGAGGGCTTTGTTACTGAATAACTGTGTGTAATTTATAGTT
>NC_071102.1:835000-847500 GCF_024256425.1 Clarias gariepinus
CAACCAAATATTAGGTGTGATGATGTGTTTATATGTTTAACCCTGTTACTTTTAGAAAAAAAAAAAAAATTTGGACCTTCTTAGACTACCAAAACTCCTCCTGCATTTATTACTGACATTCTTCTGTTGATAGACAGATAAACAGGCGGATATAGAGACGGACAGATCTATCTATCTATCTATCTATCTATCTATCTATCTAAATAATGTTCAGTTTGTGCAAGCCCCATGAATTCAGGAATTAGTGTGGAGTGAAAATAAGCAATCTGCATTCAAATCAGGTCACAGCAAGTGTTTTGTTTACTTCTCTCTCTCTCTCTGTCTCTGTCTCTCTCTCTCTCTCTCTCTCTCTCTCTGTCTCTCTCTCTTTCTCTCTCTCTCTCTTTCTTCCTCTCTCTCTCTCTTTCTCTCTCTCTGTCTCTCTCTCTCTCTCTCTCTCTGTCTCTCTCTCTCTCTCTCTCTCTCTCTGTCTCTCTCTCTGTCTCTCTCTCTCTGTCTCTCTCTCTCTGTCTCTTTCTCTCTCTCTCTCTGTCTCTCTCTCTCTGTCTCTTTCTCTCTGTCTCTCTCTCTCTCTCTCTCTCTCTCTCTCTGTCTCTCTCTCTTTCTCTCTCTCTCTTTCTTCCTCTCTCTCTCTCTTTCTCTCTCTCTCTCTCTCTCTCTCTCTCTGTCTCTCTCTCTCTCTCTCGCTGTCTCTCTCTCTCTCTGTCTCTCTCTCTCTGTCTCTTTCTCTCTCTCTCTCTCTCTCTCTCTCTCTCTCTCTCTGTCTCTCTCTCTCTCTCTCACTGTCTCTCTCTCTCTCTCTCTCTCTGTCTCTCTCTCTCTCTCTCTCTCTGTCTCTCTGTCTCTCTCTCTCTCTCTCTCTGTCTCTCTGTCGTTATTTGGCCGTGCTGCTTGGTGGCTTGCAGAGACAAAAACAGGCTGAAAATTTCATTACGTATTTATTGATGAGATCTCACTCATTAGGAACTTTGTTTACTGAGGAATGGAGTTTTTATACACTGAGCTCTGAAATGATATCGGCGTGATGACATCAGAGGATAAGCGACGCGGGGACGGCAGCTGTGTCGCTAATGAGAGTCTGAACGTGTGGTTAAGGAGTGTGTTTAAAAGTGGATCACTCTTAAATGTGTTTAGCAGTTATCTGAATCTAGAACACTTCTGTATGAGTTTGTTTTTCTTTCAGTAATACGACTGTGAGTTTCTGGCTGAGAACAGGAGTGAGGATAACACTTGGAGTTAACATCAGATGTTACACTCATTAACATGTTTAATTGCTTCATTTACAACTGGGACTGAAATTTGGTTTGGGTTTATTTAGGATTCAAATTAATTTTCATGTGTTTACTTTCAGAATTCACGCTGTAAATAATTCCGGCATCGCAAATCTAAAGAAATGCAGTTTATGGTTTTCCTACTGTATAACGTCACATCTTTTTCTATTACGTTTTATACCACAGCAAATTACTAACACGTACCTTCAACATCTCAAACATAATTCTTTGATGTTTGAGACTATATTTAACATTGGTGAAGTAAATTCCTGTTTGCACGTACATTATAGCAGCTATACAGTAAACACTCGTTCTCTCACCAGCCTCACTTTATTCTTTCTCTAAGTAAAGAAGCCAAAGAATTCACAGCTTGTCATGTCACTCAGAATGTCAAAGAAGCACAAACTCTGTCCTGAAGATGTGGGGAAAGTTACAGCTCTACCTCGGACTGTTGCACAGCGCTGACACTGGAGACTCCTTCCACTGAAACTTCTCTTTACTTCTTTTATCTGTTTATTATCAGTAGATCATCCTGTGTAATCATCGCTGTAAATGAAGTGTTACTAGAGAAACGATAACAGATCAGACACTATTCACAGATATTACACTTTAAGCCGTGACCCTAAAGGTCTTCATGAGATATTATTTTGATAGTAATTTAATAAAGAGCATGTAAAAGTAATTAGCTGGACTTTGGAGTAACAGTCAGTGTAAAGTGTCTTTAAAGGTGAAATTTGATTCCGATCAGTTTTCTTCTGATCTTTTCGTTGTCTGTTTATTAAAGGTTAGAAGAGCAGCTGATGGTCATCGTCTCTCTTATTTGATTTCCCTCGAGCCAGAACTCTGGAGATCAAAAGGACCCTGAAATCAATACGAGTTACCTTGAGTGAAGTTGTGAGGATGAGAACCAGATTATTAGAGTCAGAAAAATATACAGAACACGATAAGGTTTGGTCTGAAAGCGTCCAGAGTTAAATATCATGTAAAGGTGTCATGTTATAACTCTTTATAACAAAGAGTTGACTTGTATAAGTCTTAGCGCTCTCCAAAATATAGCTGTTAATGCACCAGATAAAATATCAAGGATCAGACGATCTGGTGTTAATGCAATTCCTTCTGCAAATGAACTTCTTAACTAGCCAATCAGAATGCAGGAACCAGAACACAGACACTTTAGTGCCGAAAGATCTGGCTGGGGGGGGTCTAGTCCGGACCCTTGCCTTTTCTCTTGCCTGGAATGACATTACATTAGGCAGGAAGTCTGCACAGCATGTTCAAGCATGAGGGGGTTCTTTATTCTCATATTTAGTTTGTGGACACACACTGGAAAAGTTTAGTTTTTTTTATTTTTTTATAACAGGTGTCCTTTAAAGCACTTTTACAATTAAGTCTGTTAATGCCATTTATATTGGAGAGTAAAATAAAGTTAAAGAGACTATGTGAGAGAGTCAGGGCTGTGTGTTCTCACACTGCTAGTTTTAAATAGCATTGAAAATCTTTACGAGGCATCCCATATCGATTATCTTTACTTAGAGATCTCTAATAAAGTGAAGTTTCTTTCTCAAAGATTCATTAGGAACAATCTGGCAACCTTAGAGATGGAAGACTCACATTAGCAGCTGCGTAACCCGACTCTGAACACTGGGAACTTTCCTCACGTGGCTTAAACACTGACGTAACGCATGGACGTGTATTAATATTATCAGTTATCTAATTACAGATGTTAATTCTAATGAGCTCTTTGATCTCTTTGATCTCACTATGATTTAATAATATTATTCTCTTTTGTGCTGTTTTTATTTGTTTGCATTGGAAGTTGTATTCATGTCATTCTGTGTGTGTGTGTGTGTGTGTGTGTGTGTGTTTGAGGGTTTATCCCGGACGTGCATCAAAGTGATTAGCATTTAAATGCAGTGTGTGAAGGATTCGTAGCGACACCTGGCCTCTCGATGTGCCGAGTCAATCAATCTCCGTTTGTTATCGCTCCTTTCAGCGCGAACGGCTTTTTGGGAAAACAGCTCTGAATCATGATGCGCAGTAAACAACAGCAGACGTGATGATTTGCAGGGACCGAAGGATGATATGAGGACATGGAAAGATACAGAATAAAATGAAGCTTTTATAGCAGAAATTATAAAACTGTTGTTTTCGGCTAGCAGGTCCGTTCAGGTCAAAGAGTGACTTCTGGACTCAGTCCTGAGAGTAAACACTCCCTTTATGTCTCTACTGTATATAATCCCCTGATACACTAATGCACTGATCCCAGTGTCTCACTAGAGCTTAGACACCTTTAAGGGAGAACGTTTTCTCAGACTGCCAGCTTCACGTCTGTAACGCCGGCCTCCCAGGAACTCAAACAGCTGAACAGCTGAATTCCTGTAATGTTCAAGGTGTGTCTGTAACGGTGTTGGTGGATGGTTGTGTGGAAAGTTCACACAGACAGATGCGTCTCTAACCCTACTGTTACTTATAGGAATCAGAACTTTTTTCTCATTTGTTTTTGTTAAAATAGACAAAAATAAAGGTATTGTTTATTTTTTATTATTTTTATTTATGTTGAAATAGATAAAATACTTTAGAAATCTAAAACAACGCTGTGATAACTATTGTAGCGCTTCTCGTCCTGATTCTTTATGATGTTACACTTCCCTTTAAACTTAGATTTCACCGTACTCTTTATTCTCAGACACACACACACACACACACACACACACACACACACACACACACACACACACCAGATGATTGTAGAAAAGTGTGTAAAGTAAAGTTTACTCAGTGAAGTTAATCATTTGTTCCCTGTGACGTCGGAGTAAACGCAGTTTCTGATTTAACTTCCTGTTTCTCTCCACGCTGAGAAATGTCTGATTTAATTTTGTTGCATCGATGTTGTTCTCAGTAATGTTATAACGTCTCGATGCTCGCTTTGGGAAAATATAGCCATGTGTCCACACACACACACACACACACACACACACACACACACACACACACATGCTGTATACACACACATACACACACACTCACACTCCAGTCGAAAGATGATCAAACCCCAGTGTTTAGTGGGAGATTAGAGAAAAGCGGCGATCACGCTGTCGGCTGAGGATAATAAATGATAGAGTATTATCACAGGGAAACACCTGAGAGAGAGAGAGAGAGAGAGAGAGAGAGAGAGACAGATGAGGGATTTAAAGCTCAGCTCTGAGTGTGAGACTCACTAATGTCTCCTATTAAACAGACGTATTTATCTAATCAATCTAATCTAATTTAATTTCAGGCCACGATAATCACCATGAATAAACACTACACACTCGAACACACACCTACAGGCTGACAGGTAGGGGGCGTGGCCTAAAGTCTGGACTGACAGAAGTGACTCAGTGTTTTTAGGGGAAAACAAAGGAAAGAAGAAAAAACAGATAAAAAAAAAAAAGAAAAAACTATGGGGTTAAATTAATATTTTAACTCATATTAATTCTTTTATTCTGTAGTTTTATGTATCAGAGTGAATGTGGCAGTAACACAGGAGGCCACGCACCTGTTAGCGATGATAGCCTCGTAGCTTTAGTGTAGCACCAGGCTAATGTTCTGTGTGTGTGTGTGTGTGTGTGTGTGTGTGTACGCATGTCTGTGTGTGTAAGTGTGTGTGTACCAATAAACAGTTTAAGGTCTCACAAGGACACGACTGAGAGAAATTAATAATAAATTAAATTATCACCTTTTCCTGTTTGATTTACACAAGTGTGTGTGTGTGTGTGTGTGTGTGTGTGTGTGTGTGTGTGTGTTGTTTATTCATGTGTATATTTTGTACAGTGTTGTCGTCACTCAGACCCCGAGGCTGCGGCTCAGCCTTTAATCCTGGTTCTGTAATAAAGAGCTCACAGTTCTGATCTCAGGACCGAGTGCAGAATCTCAGCTGCTGCTGATTATAATCACACAACTCTTTATTTCTCTTTCATCAGGACGTGAAAACTGATTAAAATTAAAGCTGAATGTGTGTAATGAAGCTGCATTGTGTGTGTGTGTGTGTGTGCTGACGGTGCTGCAGGTGAAGTTTATCTCCTGGACTAAAGTCTTGCAGACTTATTTAACTGAAAATACACTGTTCATGCAAATGTACATGAAATACATCACTGCACTGTGCTAACACACACACACACACACACACACACACACACACACACACACACACACACACACACACACACATCTGAAATGACTGTTTAATTATAATTTCTAATTATCATCTCACTCTTCACCAAGGTAAGGATTAAAGATTAAACCTCCTTATAATAAACTCCTGCAGATGCCCACTCCAACAAATCACTTCATCTTTAACTCTCTGTCTGTCTGTTTGTATTTTTTTCTGTCTATCTTGCTGCCTGTCTGTCTTTTTAACTTTTTAATTTGTTCTTTTCTGAAAACAGAACACACAGAGTAGACTCAGACAGTTGACTCAGACAGAGCACGCAGACAGTAGAACCAGACAGAGCACACAAAGAGTAGAACCAGACAAAGCACACACAGAGTAGACTCAGACAGTAGAACGAGACAGAGCACACAGAGTAGACTCAGACAATAGAACCAGACAGTTAACTGATACAGAGCATGCAGACAGTAGAACTAGACAGAGCACACAGATTAGACTCAGACAGTAGAACCAGACAGTTGACCCAGACAGAGCACGTAGAACCAGCCAGAGTACGCAGAACCAGACAGAGCACAGAGTAGACTCAGACAGTTGAACCAGACAGCTGACCCAGACAGTAGAACCAGACAGTTGACCCAGACAAAGCACGCAGACAGTAGAACCAGACAGAGCACACATAGTAGACTCAAACAGTAGAACCAGACAGAGCACACAGAGTAGACTCAGACAGTAGAACCAGACAGAGCACACACAGAGTAGACTTAGACAGTAAAACCAGACAGTTGACTCAGACAGTAGAACCAGACAGAGCACGCAGACAGTAAAACCAGACAGTAGACTCAGACAGTAGACTCAGACAGTTGACTCAAACAGAGCACGCAGACAGTAGAACCAGACAGAGCACACACAGAGTAGACTCAGACAGTAGAACCAGACACTTGACTCAGACAGAGCGCACAGACAGTAGAACCAGACAGAGCACACAGAGAGTAGACTCAGACAGTAGAACCAGACAGTAGAACCAGACAGAGCACACAGAGAGTAGACTCAGACAGTAGAACCAGACAGAACACACAGAGAACCAGAACCAGACAGAGCACACACAGAGTAGACTCAGACAGTAGAACCAGACACTTGACTCAGACAGAGCGCACAGACAGTAGAATCAGACAGAGCACACAGAGAGTAGAACCAGACAGTAGACTCAGACAGTAGAACCAGACAGTAGACTCAGACAGTAGAACCAGACAGTAGAACCAGACAGAGCACACAGACAGTAGACTCAGACAGTAGAACCAGACAGAACACACAGAGAACCAGAACCAGACAGAGCACACACAGAGTAGACTTAGACAGTAAAACCAGACAGTTGACTCAGACAGTAGAACCAGACAGAACACGCAGACAGTAGAACCAGACAGTAGACTCAGACAGTAGACTCAGACAGTTGACTCAAACAGAGCACGCAGACAGTAGAACCAGACAGAGCACACACAGAGTAGACTCAGACAGTAGAACCAGACACTTGACTCAGACAGAGCGCACAGACAGTAGAACCAGACAGAGCACACAGAGAGTAGACTCAGACAGTAGAACCAGACAGTAGAACCAGACAGAGCACACAGAGAGTAGACTCAGACAGTAGAACCAGACAGAACACACAGAGAACCAGAACCAGACAGAGCACACACAGAGTAGACTCAGACAGTAGAACCAGACACTTGACTCAGACAGAGCGCACAGACAGTAGAACCAGACAGAGCACACAGAGAGTAGAACCAGACAGTAGACTCAGACAGTAGAACCAGACAGTAGACTCAGACAGTAGAACCAGACAGTAGAACCAGACAGAGCACACAGACAGTAGACTCAGACAGTAGAACCAGACAGAACACACAGAGAACCAGAACCAGACAGAGCACACACAGAGTAGACTTAGACAGTAGAACCAGACACTTGACTCAGACAGAGCGCACAGACAGTAGAACCAGACAGAGCACACAGAGAGTAGAACCAGACAGTAGACTCAGACAGTAGAACCAGACAGTAGACTCAGACAGTAGAACCAGACAGTAGAACCAGACAGAGCACACAGACAGTAGACTCAGACAGTAGAACCAGACAGAACACACAGAGAACCAGAACCAGACAGAGCACACACAGAGTAGACTTAGACAGTAGAACCAGACACTTGACTCAGACAGAGCGCACAGACAGTAGAACCAGACAGAGCACACAGACAGTAGAACCAGACAGTAGACTCAGACAGTAGAACCAGACACTTGACTCAGACAGAGCGCACAGACAGTAGAACCAGACAGTAGACTCAGACAGTAGAACCAGACACTTGACTCAGACAGAGCGCACAGACAGTAGAACCAGACAGTAGACTCAGACAGTAGAACCAGACAGTAGACTCAGACAGTAGAACCAGACAGTAGACTCAGACAGTAGAACCCGACAGTAGACTCAGACAGTGGACGTAAACAGTGGACTAAGGTACTTTACTATTTTGGTTGTGTTGGGTTCTGAAGCTGGTGCACACTTCTGGAGAAGCGTAAATTCACTTTGTAAACAAACACCAAGTGAACACACTCACACTCTGTTAAGTTATTTATCATTTTTTCCCTTTTCTTGTTGTGGGTCGACCTAGACGTGTAACAAAGTGTTCTAAAAATATTTGATCTTCTTTCAAATTACAGAAATCAATTAACTCTTACTCTTCTGTACAGCTTGACCTCTGACCTCTGACCTAACGTAGAAAAAGCCCTAATACCTTGTTCTCTCTCGGGCAATAATTCTAATTATTTCTTATTAATCACTGACTGTAGCGAGAAGGAGGCTGTAGTTCCTGTCTCACGTGGTCTCACGTCACAGAGGCGTAATGAAGCAGACGTGAATTGTGAGCTCCACGTCCTCAGTGACTCGCATGATGAAGACGTGGACTCGTTTACAGGAGCCCTGGGAAATGTAACAGACAAGTAATTAATTAGCTTTCACCCTTAATGAGTGTGTGTGTGTGTGTGTGTGTGTGTGTGTGTGTGTGTGTGTGTGTGTGTGTGTGTGTGAGAGAGAGAACCTCGCCACTGACCACATGTTTCATCAGTGCACTTTACAGCAGACTGTGTGTGTGTGTGTGTGTGTGTGTGTGTGTGTGTGTGTGTGTGTGAGCGATGTCATTTACTTACCGCACTGATTTGGCCTCGAGCCACTGGCCAGTGCGAGATCGATGCACGTCGGAAACGTCAGAGCCGTGTGTGTGTTACAGCTAATGACGGCTCACTGTTTCACACTGACACAGAGTCTGACAGAGCTAAATAATGACTTCTGTAAAGAATCTGTGTGTGTGTGTGTGTGTGTGTGTGTGTGTGTGTGTGTTCTGAAATATACTGAAACATCAATGTGAAAGAAAAAAAATAAAATATAAAAAAAGTGGGTTCTGAAAGGCACGAGAATGATAAGACATCACACAGTGCCTGTGTGTGTGTGTGTGTGTGTCTGTGTGTGTGTGTGAGAGAGAGAGAGGGAGAGAGAGAGAGAGAGGAGGAGAAGAAAGAGTCAGTAAGGACTATTTTTAATTAATAACATCTGCACACTGAAGAGATGCTTTACAATAATAACAATACAAAACTATACAATTGCACAAAGTCATTTAGTGCTTTCTTTCTTTCTTTCTTTCTTTTTTTCTTTCTGTCTTTTTACCTCTTGGGCTCTTTGAAGAAATGATTCAATGTCTAACAAAAGTATTTAATGTGTGTATCTGTGAGTCATTAAGAGAGAGTTTTTACGTAATGATGTCTCATGTATGATGAAGGTCGCTTTACAACAATAACGATGCAAAAACTCAGAGATTTAATGCACGTCCTCAGGTTTCCTTCTGCTCACACAATCTGCACAAACTCAGTGAAAGAGCGATGAAACCAGAAAGACAAATTCTCACAAAGGGACGATTTTAAGGTGAACTTTACAAAATCTTTGCTCAAACATTCAGCAAAATAACAACAACAGCAAAGACACACAAGGCTGACGACTTTTAGAGTTTATAAAGCTACATAACACATACTCACTTACTAGGAGCTGATTTATGTATAAATACCGCTCTGTATATGGAGTTTAACAGGTTTAACCGTCACACATCCTTTATTATTATTATTTTAAGTACATGGTGCTCAGGAAGCTACCTAAAACATACAGAAGCTCTTTATCACAGTTAATAAACCTACATAGACGGTAATAACAGCTCATTCTGAAACATGTCAGACGTATTTCATGCTCATGTACTGTAGTGATGATGTGAAACGTTTATTTTGTCCTCCGTTTCGTTCTTTCCTCCGATGTGGGTGTGGAGCGACTCTGTGCTTTGGCCAAATGAACCGACTGTCTGTTGGAATCGACTCATCAGCCTCCCGTCTCGCTGATCAGCTTCTCTGTTGCTTTAAAGATCGAGTCAGAAGGAATTCCCTCGTTCTCTGTCCTCCTCTTCCTCCTCAGAGTCCTTACTAAAGCTGCGCTCTTTGCACAGAGGTTTATTGCTCTTTATTGGCTAATACACCATGAAGGGTCAAAGGTCAAGCTGTAAGTGAGTGTGATGGTGAATAGATTAGTTATTAGGTGACAGGACACAGAGGGTGATGAGGTTAAACCAGACTGTACTGACACACTGTAAAAAATGATTTTGGTGAGTGGTAAATACTACCCTTGCAAATAGTCTACCATTTACCTATTATTTTTGTCATCAAGTTTAATTATATAATAATGAGTAAAATTCACCCACACTACCTAATTATTTATAGTAATAACTGCAACCTAAAAAAACATTGTAATATATACCCCAAAACATTGGCTCTGTTGTAAGCATGAGCTATTTGAGGCACATGTTCATTTTTCAAGCTTCTGGGCTAAAGGTAAGATAGGTTTGTGACATACTGTCTAATTATCATATTATGAAAGCAAAGGGTAACATTTATTCTTATCTTTCATAAGATTTGTGGTCATTGTTGTATGTTCGATGAGAAGTTCACATTTGTAGCTTTCTTTAGGCAAACATTTGTCATAACAAGCTAGCTTAGCTAATGTTAATGTACAGGAGAAAAAGTATTTTCCCCCGCATTAGTTAGGTATTAGTGGTACAAAAAAAAAAAAACACAATTTCAAACGTTTTACCGGGAATATAATATTGTCTCGTATTTTATGCCTGTAAAGTAATAAAGCACAATCTGTTTTAAGTTACTTAAACATTAGCTAGTAAGATAGCCAACTCTTATAGCTAGCTACTGGATGTCTTATCCAAAGTCTAGGCTAACAGATAAAGTTAACGAAAAAGATAGAAATAACTTTAATTACAGAAAGATAACGTTTAAATATAAGTATTTGTGTTTTTTGCTGGTAAAACAAGAAGTTTGGAGTTAAGCTTTAGCTTCAGCATTTAAAATATGCACTTGCCTGATATTAAAGATGTGTTTAAGAAATGTTTGTCACTCAAACAAATGTTATTTTTGTGTTGGCAAAATTATAGACATATTAACTGTATTGAATCCTATGTTCAATGACAATTTGAAATGTTTATAAAAGTGTGCATATGTCTGTCCGTAGGATTTGGATTTTCCTGTCTGTATGAATTGGACTCATTTGTCTGCATGAGGTGCATTTGTCTGCCTTTGACTGTTTAGGTAAACTCAGCTAAACTCCACACTGAATGGAATAGAGTGCTTCCTTGCTTTATGTTGGGGACAGTTACACAAGTACGGTTATTCAGTGTTATTCTCTTATTCTGCTATTTTTATAAAATATAGTTTTGGACCTCGTTTCTTTGTTATTTGATTATTTAATAATATATATATATATAATCATAATCTACTGTGTCGGGTGAACTTTTTAAATGAAGTTAAACTTTTCTGATTAAATTATGGCTAGTTAGTCATAAACTACCTATAGAATCTACCCAAAAAATGTGAGGTAACAATTTGCATTTAATTTGTTTGGGTACATTTTACCCCATATTTTTCGTAAAAAGGACCAAAATAAATTAACTATAACATGCCAATTTAAAATAGGTAAAGCCTACTCATTGCATAAACATAATGTTACTTAATTTTAGTAAGTAATTCATCATGTGATGCAATGAGTAGGCTTTACCTAATTTTAATCGGCATGTTATAGCTAATTTATTTTGGTACTTTTTACGAAAAATATGGGGTGAAATGTACCCAAACAAATTAAATGCAAATTGTTACCTCACATTTTTTGGGTAGATTCTATAGGTAGTTTTTTACAGTGCAGCTGCAGTGCTAATGATCAGCACCATGGACAGCGGTGAGGTGGAGACGCCTCTCGTTTCAGCAGCTCGACTCCTCATTACGCACGTTTACTTTTTATTCTATTATTTAAATTAAATTGCAGTTAGGAGAAACTAATAACTAATTAGGTTTCATACTACTACTAAAAAAAACAACAAATAAATAAATGAATTAAGAATAACAATTAAAAGTGGCTGCACCCTGAAGCGTTATTATAACGTTTATAAAAATTTCTGTTCACGTCGCAAACTTTGCAACGACTCTAATTAATGTAACGACTGCAGGGAGAAGTCTGACGTGATTAGTCTTCATTGGTTTCAATTAAAAGTTTGGAATGACCGGTTTCCTCATCCCCCCCGCCTCTCTCTCTCTCTCTCTCTCTCTCTCTCACACACACACACAGGCCTCATACAGGAACAATAAGCACTGTGAGCAATCATGAAACATCAGAGTGAATGTTAATCAGCGATCTCTCTAAACATCCAACCAACACACTGCTGAGGTTTACTGTCTGATTCTCTCTCGTCTGATTCTCTCTCTCTCTCTCTATAATCTCTCTACCTGATTTTTGATCTTGTCTGATTTGTCTGATTATTTCTCTCATCTAGTTCCCTCTCTCTCACGTGAGTCTTTCTGGCGTCTAATCCTCTCTGTAATCTGATCTCTCTTTTTTGTCTGATTATTTATCTTTAATTCTTTATATCCATCTCTATCTAATTCTCTCTGTCTGATTCTCTTTATTATTCCTGGATCTGAAGCTGGTGATGTGGATGTTGTTCCTCC